>NW_020170479.1:151281-170385 GCF_000524195.1 Echinococcus granulosus
GTGTCTTCACTAAATCTTATTCCCTCTGACACAATTTGGCATTCCGTGTCGACTCTCCACGGTTTCGTAATATTTTGCAGTCACACTACTATTGGAAGCCAGGATGCAAGTTGTGTTTGGTCTCCTATCTTTTCAGCAATTTATCGCAAGACTTCTTGAAGGACAAATATCTGCGGTAGTTACTCGGTTATGATGTTCCAGCTCTAAAGCATGATTGGCCAGGACTTTTGGCTAGATTGCCACCATCATTTGGGAGTCTTCACGTGGATCGCTAAAATTGAGGAGGTTCTTTCACCGTTTCTTCTAACGTGCAGAATGAGTAAATCCTCCGAGGGCTTGTAGTGAGGTAGTCAATATGGCACAGTAGAAACCGAGTAGGACGAGTCGGCCAGGCGCTGCCCGACATTTGTGGTGTATTTCTTACATCTTCTAGCAGTAGGCAGTGTCAAAGTCAGTAAATCAACTTAATGCAATTTACAAAGGGACAATAACTATCTATACAACGAAGTGAAAGAGACGCATTGCTGACGTTGAAATCCAATGTCCTCCCACCTCATGCAAATTTAATGACTACCATCCTCATATCGTGGCTGCTTCTTCATGCACAGACGGCATTGTGATGGCCACCGCAGAAGAGTTACGACATAAAAAAGCTGGAGATAACGCCTAAGCTCGCCATGCAGTGATTTGAAATTTGTTCGATCATATATTTAATCACTCAGCTTCTCCTTTCTCCTCAATTAGTACTTCTGCCGGACGGGATATTCCTTCTACCGCGCCTACTAGCCTCCCTATCCTACTATACGACAGTAATGCATCTCCTTTTACATGATAATGTCTTGCTGATGACCCAGGCAGCGCCACACAACTCATTGGACTTTATTTATTTTCCCCTCTACAAAGACATAGAATAAAATTCAAGGTGCAAGAAAGGGATCTAGCAGTGACAAGAAGTAAACTTTAAGGAGATGAATGAAATGTGGTGGAGAGACTTTGATGACCGGTAAGTATTGTGTCCATAATAACAACGCGGTAAAATCAGTATGTGCGGAAAAGGTCCATAGTATCACAAGTGTTACGGAAATTCAATTTATTACAAATTCCACAGGATAGTGATCACTGACTTCTTTGGCCTAAAACAAAATGCATATCAACATCACACGTCTGTGCAAGAAAATGAAGAGCCGAATATCAACGTGCCGCTTCATGTGGCTGAACACCGTCAGCGATTTAATCGAGTCCACATACAATAGTGGTGTGGACACATCAGTATCAACAAAGCATCAAAATAATACTACTTTACTCCATACATGATTGCATTAAGTGCTAAGACAAAGGACAACTCGACAACTAACCTTGCTTAAGTTTACCTCAAAGACCCTTTGAAAATTGAAAGGAATCCCAGTAGGAATTCGCTTGGCCAGTTTATTGCCCTTTGTTATAACCCTGTAAGTCACAACACACTCAATTCTTGCTCACTCAAGTACTGATTCCTCTTCATATTTCACAAACAATTTACTATTCATTTTTCCTGTCCTATCCACAAACAACATAATTTTGCTGAGTATTTCAGTTCCTGGATCGTCGTTTCGGTTTCGTGGACACTTAATTCCCAGTTCTTGTAGTTTCGCCGGGCGGCATGGCCGCCGGGCCACGCCGATAGAAACCGTCACTTCTCTACGTCGATCTACACACTCAGCCCTACTATTATGTCTCCGTTCACCCTATGGATGCAAAATCCTTCAATAATGAAAGTAAGTTTAAAACTTGGTCAGTAAAAACAAAACGGATTTGTAGATCAAAGAAGTAACTATTAAATTTAGTAAGCCCTATAATGTGGTTTTGAATTGGACAAAGGATTAGAAATCTATCATGCAAAATGAAAGATTTATCGAGAATGGCCCCAGTGGATTGAAGGACCCAATTGTTCAATGTGAAGCACTCAAAGTTGGCGTCGAGTGTTTCCCACTAACACCTCTTTCTCCTAAGAACCTTGCCCGACAACCGAAACACTCCTCAAGCATTCTTCTCTAAAGTGTTTGCGCGAAATCATGCAACCGTGGTCAAAAGAAGGCACAGCAGTGTTGAAATTTGAAACACCGGTAGACGAGGTAATTGACAGGTTTACCATAACTTAAAAGGTGTGCTGCACCAATGTCGGCGACGTAGGCTCACTTCCAGCAGGCGATTGCATCGGCAAAATTCTGTCCACTAAGACGGAGACCTAAATTGATGGGAAAGACACCAAATTTCCCATTTAAAAGAAAGGAAGGTTTAACAAAACTGTGCTATGATCGCTAAGCTAAACAAGTCCATTTAGTCATTCGATTCAAATCGGGTAAGCAAATAAGCTCAACAGTCCATGCATCATGAAGTAAAATTTGCTTTCAGATTTTGCATTTCTCTATTCACGCAACTTATCGAACCCGATGCTCATTAGCAATCTTCTTAGAATGCCTGGATGGAGTGGTGAACCTAGTGTCAACTATTATCTATATGTCATACCGACTCATTTTCTGATTGGAGTCTTTTATCTGAGCACCATGCGCCGAACTCCCTGGGACATTGCTGAGAAACACGGATGCAAGACTCTCAACGCACGACAGTTGAGAAATGAAACGTCACTCTCGTCACCGTGGCCCTTCCTGTGGGAAGCACTTTACCGACATCGAGGCGAAGTAGACAGAAAATACAGTTAAAATCTCCTGTCTCCTCTGAGCTCGGTGCTACACTGAACTGGCACATCATCAAATCTACATATTGACAGTGAGTCGTTATTTTGGTAGAGAGTACAAGGATGCAAAGACGCTAAACAGACAACGCATGCAACACCACTTATTTAGGAATTAACGTATCAGCATGCGAAGATGGATGGAGAGAGGAGATGGGCAGGAGCGCAACTTCCTCAATGACGCACTCCACGATCCCCTTCAAGGGCGATCCGCCCTGCTTGTTTTTCAATCTCAAGCTTTAGTTTACTTCTGGGTCGACAGATGGCCACTTGATTACATCAGGGCAGAAGAATTAAGTCGTCTGTATTAACACCACTGAATGGCAAACCAAAGCTTCACACTTATTTTACACATTCTTGATGATTGAATGAGATCTAAAATTATTTGCCCGTTTGGGAAAGTGATGAAATATGCTTGTCTAATTTGAGCTAAATCCGATTTAACAAAACCATCAAACGATAAACTCAAAAAGTGACTTGCATAGAGGTAGGCTAGCACACTCAAAAATCAAACAAGGCTAGGGAAACGAGTGTGATTCAATCAGGCGACATGTTTGTAGTTACATTAGAGAACAAAAAACCAACCTGTTGTAGGTACAGTCTCACTTGGCTACAGTCGTGTCCATTTCATCTCTAATGAGCCATTTGTACCGGCAGTCGGCTGTCAAAAGCAGTTCACCTCGAACCCATTTGGAGAGGTAACCGCAGTCTGCATTCATGTCACCCAAGATGATCAGATTCTACGGAGGTCAAATGGCAGCCGTAGATGTAACTTCAGTCCGTGCTGATATCGCTACATTACAGCTGCTTTAACTACGCACGCCTTCTGCATTCTCTAAATTTGACCGCCATGTTCGTGCCATGGAGCTGATAATGTTTGTTCTTTTACACATCTATATTAACTGTGCTTCTTGAATGAGATGCCTCTACCACCTGAGAGACGATTGAGTGAGTAATGAGTACTCTGAGTACTTCAGCCACAAATACACACACGCACACACACAGGCCCCTAATCAAGTGGGAAGGGGAAGAAATTGTCCAGAGATTGATCAGACACACAAAATAGCAACAAATTTCACTTAAAATTGTAAACAAACTTCGCACAGGAAAAGCCTAGTGGAAGTGGTCTTACCTTAGTGCGTGCGGATTTCACACACTATTGTGTGACATCGTAGAGAGCATCTATTTCACTTTCGACATACTTCGGCAAGATATGAACTGTCAAAACTCCTACCTTCAATCTACTCTAGAAGAATGAAACCGCATATTGTCAGCTGTTCCTTAGTTGGCCTGAATTTCTTCAGTAGATTGCACTTTAATGCTCTCCGCTAAAATTCATTCAGTGTGCAGTTGTTTCAAAATGGTTTGTCTCAACCTTTGCCTTCTCTCGGAGACCAATACTCATTGCCTTCGTGGGAAATCGAAAGGATCACTTAATTCATTACCACTGATTAAGTAAGGTTATGTCATTTGCAGGATGGCAGAAAGGTCTGGGCTTACAAGGTGCCAATGCACGCGTCACCTTGTAGAAGGCGCTGTCAAAGCCTAAATACTGCAACAAAATTGGTCGTTTAGGTACGCTTGATCACCTTTGCTTCACCACTATCAATTGTAATGGATAGGCAAAGGTACCACATTAGACTACAAGTGTAGTCACTGTCCCGTTGTGTTTTAAAAGGAGGTAAAATGTGAGGACTTGTTGCTGCATTGTACTGGCGACTAAAATTACTAGCGCTATAGTGTGAACTTGCATGCGAAATATTTGGTGGTGTAACGAAACCGTGGCGAATGGATAAGGCGTTTTGGTTTCGCCGGCATTTATGCCTCCACCTTTGTGTTTCCACCGGACGGCATGGCCTCCAACCCTTCTGCACGTCGCCGGCGCTTATCTTATCCTACAATGATGACTGCTTTATCTTGGGGAAAGACTCAGGGCGCTACAGTTACATACACCTACTAAGCAATGCGTAGGGACAACGTCTGTTTGTACTAGTCATAAAAAAGCATTTCTTAAATGGAACCATGGCATAAAAAATTGAATAGAAGCACCCAAATGCACCTCTTTAGTGATCTCGGCAAAACAGTCTGGCGGTAGTTCAAATGCCTTTGATTTCGTCGGCATTGGGGTACTTCCAATAAGAGTAATCTTATCTGGTTTAAAGGTGAGTGAAACGGTTTATTGCGAATTATTATATCCATCTCCAGAAAATACTAAACTGTACAGTTAAAAGGAAGATAATCGCCTTGACGTAAAATCTGGAGGTGTAACTTCAAGGGGAGTGCACCAGAGGTGGATAACTAACGTTAATTTTAAAAGTCGCACAAAATAATGGCGGAGCATAAGGTTAGAACTACAGAATAAATCCTCTCTACGTTGATCAGGTGGATATTTCAAGCAGAAGAGTTGCATCTCAAAATAGTAGCTGATTTGTACTAAGTAGGAAGAATCAAACCTACATATGCAGAATAAATCACCATCCATCTTATGCCTGCTTCAAATGGCTTATACTTCTACCCCTATGCACTCATATATATATATATATACAACATTGTGGATCATTTGAAGGAAATTATGCCCTGAAATACTGTAACATATTCAGCTATCAAGGCATTCCTTCATAAATCATGTTGTTCAACTCTACATAAGAATGAGCTGCATGATTTACCGATAGATGAATTCAATCTGTTCCTTAGATGAGTTTCTTTCTTTTCTTGGTCTCACCAGCACTCTGTAATTCGCACTACAAAGTTGGAAGAAAAAGAAGGAAGCATGCTATTGGGATTACTGGGGTAAAACTTGCAAATTATCCCAAAACATGTTGATGTTGGAACACTTTCAAGATGCTGGCGGATGGGCCGAAGATGGTGGTTTCCAAAACATATGTCCAGAAGACCAAAAAAGTGCTTTTCTCACTTTACAGCAATGCAAGAATTACATCACCAAATTAGTAACAGAAATATGAAAAAAGCAGCAATTGGGCCATTATGAATATCAACGGCAAATAGTTGAATAGGTGAGAAGAAAAATCCTGATTCTGTACTGCTCTGAGGTTAATAAGTGTCCCATCATAGTGATTTGGAATTGAGCAATGATTTACCGAGTAGAAGGATATAATAGTTTTGCGGAAATAAAGATAGATTATCCTCTGCTTCATGGAGAGCGATGAAGGGATTCACGTGGGCTATAACGTTGAGGTCGGCTGCAACTAACGACCGTATCTACCAAATCATAGATAATATCTCCCTGTTGTAGCCGTTACGTCTTGTAAGTAAGTGTACTTGCTACCAATGTAAGAGTAAAAAGTCAACTCTCTTCAGTGGATGACAGGACTACCAATGCCACTCACAACGCTACCATCTAGAAGGTACTCCACTAACTCCACCCGAACACATCGCAAATGACTGGCAGCTCAAATAATTAAGGTGGGATTTACTGTTAGCGATAGTGGATAAAATTCATTGAGTAACAGTTTGCCTATAATGTTCAATGCGTTCGCTCAGCTTAGTGACCTCCTCTAACTTTCCAGTCAACTCCTCCCATATCTTCACAATTCACGGTTCTGCTGATAGAGAGTTGGCTGTTGGGTGCTTTTCCCAGAAGGAACGACTACATTTTGATGACTGACTCGAGACGTGGACCAAAAAAGCGATGCAAACTACGTTCGAAGAGGAGAGGGGTTATGCGATACGTTGTTTGTTTAACTCCAGGTTTTTGGCAACAGATCACAAATGACTAATAACTCAAATAAGTAAGGATCGATTCACTTTTAGCGAAAGGGCATAAAATTCGTTGAGTACCAGCTTGCGTATAATGCTCAATGCGTTCGCTCAGTTTAGTAACTTTCACTAACTTTCAAACCAACTGCTCTGATTACTTTATTATTCGCGTTTCCGCTTGTGGACAGTTGGTTTGTGGGTGTTTTTCCTAACAGCACCAACGACGTTGGGATAGCTGGCGCGAGAGATCGACCCAATGAAGTGCCACGAACGATGTTTAAAAGAGGTGGCATTTCATATAATTACTTGTTTATTCAACCCGAGGTTAATAGCAATGAATTACTCAGGAGCTCTCACATCGTATCTGCATCATCCGGCCTGGCCTTTGGCCATGCCACTTGCCCCAACCTCTATTCTACCTCGCCAATACATACGCAACCCGCTCACTATGTCCTCCTACATCTTCAGGAAAGTATTGCTATGCCACAACCAAAATAAATGTCATCAAGCGGCCACATTAAAGCAGCAAAACACGCTTATGCAGTACAAGCGAACAAATTCCGCGCAACTCCTATGATCGAAATGGACATACATAGAAAACATGTGAGAGAATGGGCAATTTTGGCGATAGAAGACTCGATACAACTTCTACTTCACTGTATCAATAAAAAAGGCTATCGGTGCCCACACTGGGTGAGGTTTACTTCTACTAACTTCGTGTATTTCGACTGCTTCAATTAGTTGACCTATTAGACTAGGGATTATTAGAGGTCTTTCCCTAAATAAATGACAAGTTGGCTGTCACTGAAAACCCTCGAAGGCAGGTTATTCCTCAGTCGAAATGCATCCCACGTATCCTTCACGGATCACTCCAATCGCCATATTTTCGCCATGCAACACATGGGAGTTTTGCGAGTGAAAGTGCTTCATTATAGTCTCCCAATGAATTGTCGTACACGAGGATAGGAACGCATAAGCCTTCCTTGCATCCGCCTTATGCGACCACAAATGCTGCACATTGGTTCCTCCAAAGGAGCAGTTATGTATACGCTTTCCCATCTTACTATTGTGCGGGTCGTGTCACAGACGAAGTGGGAATGATTCACGTGTTTGGAAGTAATCACTGGTGCAACGGACAAATGCAAGGTTGGGACAACACACTCCCTACGAAATAATTCAGTGATTTTATGATTATGTGAAATGAACTGAAAACACACCAAAATGCCCCGTTTTAGGATCGCCGATTGCAGTCTCAGCGAAAGGTTGATAAAGCCGATTGGGCTGGCAAGTGGGGAGGATAGAGGAAGACCGTCCAGGTACGGTGCCATATCCGCATGATTCCCTCCACTTACCACTTCACCCATCTCCTATCCCCTGCTGTTGCTGCTGCAAACGCGTATGCTTACCACCATTGTGATATTCGCATCTCAGGGTAATTATTTCACGATGTGATTGACAAGGCGATTCCTTCCCCTCTTCGGTTACTGCACCACGGATACCACTCCGGTCACACAGTCCATGCCCCCAGTTCCTTATCTCTTCTGCACATCGGCAAAGCTAATCCCAACTGGGCTCCGCAAGAAGCCCAAATGCTAAACAAATGCTTGGTGAAAAAGACTTAACATTGATTGCGTGAAGGCATCATTACCATTCATCAATACCACCATCAACACCACCACTATACCGCAATTATACGTACAACTGTAATTCGCGTGGACTAAAGTGACATAAGTTGGAGCACAAAGAGCTATACAGGGGAGGTCAAGACAGCAAACTTTTGTTCTGGTTACAGTCCACAATTTTATTGCTACGCCCATTGCCAGATCCTTCTTCACACACCCTAGTATTTGCATATTTCCAAAAGTAAACTCACTCCAATATTTCTGCAAGAAACTTCAAAAGGAAATGCATCAATCCTACCCATCATTGGATCTCCTCTCAAACATCTATCCAGCGTGGTAACGTACTCACCAGCAGACAGATCAATATCCTCCTTTGCTTGTGGAACGTTGTACTTCTTCTTCTTCTATGAGAGCAGCAAGGAGGACAAGCGGAACACACCGCACTTCTTCGCCGATGAGATGATAAGCGATTTCTCCATGACTACGATGCTGATTCTTCCCCATACCGATGTCTGCAGACCTAAACACTGGTAACTATCCGTTGAGGTACCGCCACTGCCAACGCCTCCACTGCTACCCGCCTGCAGGCAGTAGACCTCGATGCTAATGACAAAGTCTGGACGCAGGGGAAGGAGAGGATCAACAGCTGGTATGTGACTAAATATGACGGTGAGTCATTCTAACAAACTTGTTTACAATAGATTAGGCTGTATAGTGTAATTGAAAATGACTACAGAAAGGGAAATCGGCGCACTTACCTTAATGCCCATGAAGAGATCGACTAAAGTGACTCCTTGAACACTACCAGGTGGAAGTTCAGACACTTACATGAGTATCACCGTCGGCGTGTGCTAGATCCTCCCTTCACCAACGCATCTGTTGAGTACACAAAGAACAGATTAACGACGAAAGCACTGATAGACCCAAAAGTAATTAATAGATTAGAAATTGAGAAATGAGTGAATCAGATAACAGTCTCCCCAAACTTGATAGATGGATGATCCCAAGATAGGCTCCAAAAGGTTCAATCACTTCTAGACAGATGAAAGGCTCTGTGAACAAATGGGACAAGGAGGACGAATGAATGCAGAACGGATATTTTGACGGATGCTTCGGACGCAGACGGATGGGTGCCTCATTGATGACTGGATGAGCATTCGGATGAAGGAGTCAAAGTGAGTGCATGGACAGATGCTTTGAACATGGTTGAACATGGTGATGCCTTCATAACAATTCGGGCACCAGCTCACCAGCCCTATTCGCTTGCACCCATGTACCACCTAGGCGTGTCCTTTATCAAACCTCCAGATGGGCTCGCATCACTCTGTCCTAGCAGAGCGACAACCACAGTGACGTCCATGCTGCCAGTCTCTGAATCCCTCTAATAAAGGTTATAACTTACAACCCCTTCAAAGGTAAATTGAACGCGTACAAGAACTCACTTTACAAGGCTAAACAGCCTCGATTTAGCTTTAGCAAGAAAGACAACTGCTACTGACAGATACATCTCTGAAGGAGAAGAAGTACTGGAACCACACCAACCATTGACAGCCATCACCGCCTAGCCTCAAGCAAAGCGCGCCAGATATCGCCCTTCGCTCTGGCTCATATAAATAGCATCACTGATGATACCACTTTCGTCGGAAATTAATGCCATCTCTTCCTAGTGAAATTCGTCACACGACCTCCGCATCTGTCCCACAGCTTGTTCCATTACAATCGATCGTCAAATAAAAAGTGGCCACTCGCTAATGTTCCGAATCACGCTTCCTTGTTCACTCATCCACAAATCGGCCTCCACGATTCTAGACTATTACGTCTACCCCACGTTGGTAACTAACGTGCTTCCACACTGGCATAGCCCGCAACACCATCAGTAATAACACCAGTACGCAATCAATTGTAATACATTTTAGCACATGTAAATTTTCATTTCTTACTAAGGCCCATCCTCTTCTGCTCCCCCATGCACCTTTCCCCATTTACAACCATTACTACTCTGGAGATCGTCTTACCATCACTACGTCGTTTGGAGTAACGCCACAGCTAAGTGAGTTTTTCCTCAAAGGTCACATTTCGAAGGAATAAGACAGTCCCACCACAAAAAGCCCACATTTCCTCAATGGGTGGTTCAGACACAGAAACGACTTGAGTCAAATGGTTGAGTCTAATGAACGCGTAAGTCAAACATGACATGGCGATTGTTCCCATTGAAACGTGACACGAAACCATGCTCACTGTGCCCAAAACATCACACCTACTTGGCTGAACAAGTATGTACAGGTGGCTTCTATGCAAATACTGTGATTCAGCGGACAAAAGGGCCACAGTCTGCTTCGTCACAAGAACCCCATTCCTGCATTGTCAACTAGATTCAATGGAAAAACAGTTTGTTCAAGGCCGTATTAAAGTGATTGAAGTTGTTTAGAGCATAAAATTAATATACGCCATGACCTTCAGTCCAATACTTGAATCATTTGCTCTTGAAAAAGCCAAGCACTCAGCACATATTAGATCCCAAATTGGATGGTTCAGTGTTTGAGAACACAAACCCTGGGAAGGTGAATCAGTAATCGTTCAACACAAAGTGAGATTTGAACTCGTTGAAGATAGCCACTCCACGCAATCTTCACATATCATAGGTCCACTGATTCTCACCTAGTATTCAGCCCCACTCACATGCATCACCTCTGCATCCACTCTCATAACAAATGAGAAGCTGCCAGCATATATTTTCCTCTTCTACATGTCCACCACCTATAAGGTGTCTGGCGCATGTCAAAACTAACGGGTACCAACAATGTGCTCAAATAGTCTCCTCACGAAGGCTGCTGACTCATCCGAGTGTTTCATTCACCTCCATCGTCCCGTCGTTGTTGCCGATACCAACGTCAAGGAAGCTGTCGTGTCTCGTCTCCAACTCAACGATTCCGTCATTGAGGGGTGTTTGAGAGAGGAGGCATTTTAAGCGCCAAATAAGACGAGGTAGTTCGGAATTACTTCGTACAGCACAATTGATGTTTGATTCACTATTATTACTTCTACTCAAAAGCATCCTCCTCCACCCAAAAGGTTTTCTGTGGGTATTTTGGTGAAGTAACACAAACCACAGCTGCTTGATCAAATCCAGTAATGGACTGTAATGGGAACTTTGCATCAGCTCCAAATTTTTTTCTCCCTTACTTTGTCTCGTGCAGCCAAGGATCCCGTCGTGCGCTTTTCCATTCCTGGCCAGAACCTTCTTCAACCTGGCAAGTGTTACCTCATTTTTTAACTTAAAAAAATCTCATCCTTGCCCTTGCGCTTTTTTAATCCCTAGGTTTCATGAGGTTCCGCGTGGTGCAGGCTAAATATTGGCTCAACACTGGATAAGAAGCTTGGCTGATGATTAAAAGCAAAGCTATTTGTAAAACACCGATTGGATCATTTATTACTCAATGAGATTCAGACGGTCACGGAATGCAACCAAAAGCCACAATATTGTTCTTTAACACATTAGGTTTGAATGCAAAATTTCACCTATCCTCGCCGTAATTTGTGAGTAGGTCAATTTGCCGCTTCGCAAAGCGCATGCTTCTAAGAAAATGGATAGAAGCGATTAAAGGGCATAGCTTAAATTCTTCCTAATGGATGTTTACTTTCCTTCAAAGTAACCCAGCATCCCCTCCCTTAATAAGTCTGTCTTTACGACATCAGACCTGCTTTGGGGAAAGTACTGGCGGGACATCAATCAATTTGACTTCAGGACATTGATGGAATCAGACAACAACATATATGGAAAAATTTTAATCAGCAAATAGTCGGAATTATTATGATGCAGTATCAAACGAGTACGAAGACCATGGAACATCACAACGATCTACACCTGCTACTCAAAGTTTTAAACAATCGGTTTTATTTTCAAAGGAAGTAGAAGTTACATCCGTTATTCTATACAAAATGTACCTTTCAGAAATAAAAATGTGGAATCACAATCAAGAATGCAGAAAAGCGGATGATCCTCCTTAGATGTTAAGGCAATACAAACATTTAACGAATATAAAATCAAATGATTCTAGAATAAAATACCTCCTCAATGGCATTAAGGCAAGAACGCAGTATCTGGAGAGTGGCAACATCAACCTCCATAGCATCAAAAGCCAACAACTTACTAAATTAACAGTTCCCAAACCACAAATTGATGCAAATATCTCGTCCCAAATAAGCTAGATAATATGTAGCACAAAACTCCCTACACTGAATCTGATCATAACATAACTACCCTCTCTCTCACCTCCATCTACATACCTGTACCATTCCCCAGGATCGTTAAAGATGGAACTGTGCCCTCATAAAGAAGAGTAAGGGACGGAGAAGATAGCACTACTCACACACAGTACATCCTCCCCCCCCCCCCCCATCTCTGCCTCCGATTTACCCGCGGAGGAGCCTGGCTTTGGTTTGCAGGTGACAGAGCGCTGACGTGACAGCTGCTCGTCCGCTACTTTTACTGGAGGACTCTCATTAAAGTTACTGCAGTTCGGCCAGTTGCGAAGAACGCCGCGACTTAAACCACCGCTGACACTACTCGTGTAGGCACCAAGTCGTGGTCGACTGCAGTAGCGATGCGGCACCACCGGCTGGGTAATGTTTGGACACTCAGAAACTGCAAGCAGGTGAAGAGTCAATTTAAAGACCATTGTTTCGTACGTCTTTTCAAATGCGCTAGCTTTTCAACCTGGAGAGGATGACATTTCAACGGCATGCTTTTTCAACAAAAACGACGAGTTGAAAAGCTTCTTCATCATGCCGATTAGAATCTGAGGGACTATAAGTGAGCAACTTCTGCTGATCCGCGCTTTTCAAATTAACATGCAAATCACCAGATGCTCATTCAACCCCTACTGGAATATAGGTAACGGATTAAGAAACGAAGCAGAAATGATTGGCTTTTATGTCAAAACTGAACTCTTTAGCTAACTTAGAACTAGTTGTCTCAAGAGCTAAATAAGCGATTTTAAAGTTGATGTAGGATGATTAAGAACAGCCACAGAGACACTTTATCAGTACGCACAAGTAATTCTCATGAACTTACTACTAGTGGAATTCGAATTCATCAAATAAAATCAAAGTTAGAAACACGGATGCAGCATCCGCACTCACCTTTTATGCTTGAACGCACTACCATCCATGTGCCCTGAAGCCAACTGCGTGCTTTCGATATCCAAAGATCGTCAAACCAAACCCATCATCAACACTATTTGCCTCCTAATCTAATTCTTTATTTAGGCAGAATTTAAAACTCTGACTTACGTGGATAAAACAGTGTGTTGAAATGGCCAAGGGCATAGACCAAAGGAAAAACCTATTTAAATGTTGAACCTTCAAGCCACATTGAATCCATAGCCGGGCCAAAGCTGCTTCCACCACAACGGATATCCACATCTCGGAGCCTCAACAGCTATCAACCACCATGCTATCTGTCCCGAAAATTCCAGCATACACCACAGCCCCTCCCTCAGCAGAGCATTAATGATCAGCACCCACAGCTGTTTGTCGACGTAGTAACTTTGTGTAACCTCCGCCTCCCATCCACACTAATTCACAACCGCATACATACATGGTAATCAAAGTTACTCCAAACAGATAGAATTTCTACAATCTAAAGGATAGGCAATTACTTCTTCTTCATTTTTGCGGTCTGTGAAGTCTTCATGCCATGCGCATTGTGCGCTTGGATCTCAAGACCGAGAACATCCTCCTCTCGGAATCGGGCCACATTCTCATCACTGACTTTGACCGGTCATTTGATGCATCAGAGAGGAGAGAACCTCCGAATGCGTGAGACTTTTATACAACTCACCAATTTATGGTCCCCCAAATAACTAATAGGATAGAAATTACAACAAAGGCGGATGCATGGAGTCTGGCCCTTCTAATGGCCAACATTTTGTCTGGACCAGTTAGACCATGTGCCAGCATTTAGGACAATAAAATGAAGTGGGCAAGATCGGATTGCTATAGCATAAGAAATGTGCATAACTTCTCAAAGTCTCTGCAGGATTTTTTCGAGTCATGTCTCAAACTCAATTATCAGGAGCGTCCGCAAATCACACATGTCAAGAATCTGGATTTCTATCGCAGTGTTGATCGGAATGAAGTGGCTTCTTGCACGATGCAACCGCCTTATCTACCCTCCCAACTGACGTGCAGCAAAGCCTCAAATGACTTCATGGGGGGTCGGCGTGATCCCTTGCTTCTCGAAGCTGTATACGGCAAAGAAATACCACTAATGGATCACAGTCTTCACTACACATTTTGCAAAGATGGTGTTCGTCAGATGGTGACAGTGCCACAAATTCTACGGAACTAGCAAAAGCCGGACTGACTCCTAACGAAATCGGGGAACTTTTTGCAAACTTCGAATTCACTAATCCGCTACTTTAGCCCCATTATGATGTTTTTGGGACACGTGCAGTCAGTCACGTGGATGAGTTGTTCACACCATCTTCATTGGTAAATGGGAAAGCTTCCTCCTACTGACGATCCTCTACTTCGAAATTTGTGACCCTTCCTAATATTTTGGTTTTAATTTTATACATGAATTCTCTGACTGAAGTCTGACTGTGGATTGAATACTTTATACAAAATGCATTCATCACGTCATCGTATTATGCAATCTCCTATCTGTGTTTCATGTAAAGGGTGCAGCAATACTGCCCAATTAATCGGCACACCAGTCCCTTCACCTTGGTGACAAATTGTCATTTGAGCTATCTATGACTTGCGTGGTGGAGACAGGCAAATGTCTATAGCTCTCGTTAATGTTTTATTCAAAGTCAGCCAGAGGCGTCTCTTCTCTCTCCATTCTTCCTTTGTATAACATTCCCAGAAGTTAATCTAGTATTTACTCGTTTGCATTCAATTCCAAAATAGCTTTGTTCAGTAAAGGTAATAGGAGTTCGCTTTTTCCGTTTAGTTTACTTTGACTATTTTGAAACCGTAGGGGAAGCATTCAGTGCCAGTTCTTGTCAAAATTACGTTTATTAATGAACCTTCAAACTGAGCAATGTAGCATGCCTGGTTGATTCGGATAGCACTAGCTGCTCCTTCCTTTAAATTTTATCCATATTATATCTAATAACGCATAACTATGGGTCCTTCTTCTATAATTTCAATTCACTCTAACTGGCAGGTGGACTGTTAGCATTATTCCGGAGTACCTGCAGCAGTGATAGGCTTTTCATTTGATGAGTAACTAATCTATCCTAAATTTTGTTTTCTTCCTTACTTAAAATAAAATCCCTGATTTTTTTCTTTTTCACATCTGTCTATACCTTGAGAATGAAGTTGTTCACGATGTGCCTTTATTGAATCGACAACACCGATTCCCATCAGAGCAATTGTCTGCAATGCAAAACTTTATGCTCAAAAGTCCCGGAAAGATAAAATATCCACGCCATGCTTTTACCAAGTCAGGATATCTCTTTCAATTGGAGACCACATTTTTGGAGAGAGAGACTTCCTCTACGGAACTGTGTGCTTGTATGCATAATGAAAAGTTGCCAACAGAAAGGCATGCCGCAGGTAAGCAAAATGTTACTTGTCTTCCTGTCAATATTCTTTGTTTATTTTAGCCCCCAAAAAGGGAAAATTGACACTCTGGGAACTTCTAGACAATCTATCTGTCTTACGTCTCGAAAGGCAGAAAGACAAAATTCTGCTCAACAATTTTTGTGCGCTTGAATGAATTGAGAACTATTTCCCCACCTTTTAATCTTCAGTGTCTAACAGTAATCAAAGTTTGGTGTTGAGAAAATTGTCTAACCGAAAGCTAGTTATAGTCGACCCTAACAAAACATTTAAGCCCTACGGTAAAGAAAAAGTAGGAATCGGTGTGATATTGGTAGTGTTAAGTTTGAAGTGTATAACTGTGGAATATACTTTAATATTCGAAGTAGTTTCCCTTGTAAAAAATTCCTACTCAGCGATTTTCGATTTGATGCAGTCGGCTTAAAGCTAACACTAAGTTATTTTGTCTACTCACGTGAAAGGTCAAAAAATCAGTCAATCAGATTGGCTCATCCATCGTTTATTTGTGATTGTTCTAAAATTTAATGGGAATATGCACTTAAATTAACCAGATTCTTTGCATGGTAAGTGGAGAAAAACGTGAATGTTCCTCCAACAAGTCGTAAATAGTTCTGTCGTGAAGTGCACTAATCCGCTCATGAATATGATGCTAAAGAGTACTTTAGTTCTAAATTCATTTGAGATCATATTATGGCCGAACTACATGACGTTCTACCTCCACGTTTGAAACAGTGCTTTGGATCAGATTGCAAGCAAAATCAATGCACAGATTCTAAAATGGTTTGAACTAACGAGTGAATGCGGAAAATTTTGAAATCGAAATTAGTGTATTCAAAGTGAAGTTGTATTAATATACGAAATTGGACAAACAACTAGAAGATTCTGATACTTGTGACAATATACTCGAATATCCCAACCATGGTCTGTTTAACAGTTTCAGTTTGGCACTTCTATATGGTGCAGGATGTGTTATGTAGAATGTGCCGTGCAAGTAATTATTTAGAAGCATTAATCACTGCGTGTCACAGGTGTGACACATGATATTGCAAGATATCCCTAATCTATAACACGATCTTTTTCGTTTGCCCACTCCCGTGTCCGATTCGACGCATGCATGCATTTGCAGTGTCAACAATGGAACAACACGAGTAACGTATCATTTTCGGCAATCAAACCAGCAGAAGAGTATGCACCTTTTGTAAATGCAGCGAAATGGAGCAGTTAACAATACAAATCATCCGGCTGTGAGGGCAAAATTGGCCTGAGGTGTGATTTTTGCTAAAACAACCCCCTATATTTGTGTTTATGAATTCCTCTACAACGAGTTTTAAACAACGATGAGGATATTTTCTGTGTAAATGAATACAAATATCCCCTACTTTGCCCCTATTCTATGTTTTGTCTTATTAAGAAGTTCAGGAACAGATGTACTCAGATATGTATGTGTAACGAACCAAAACTTTGGCTACTAACGGTAACATAACCTTAAGTAATATAGGCAAATGAAAAAATGTTGAATGGTCAGTTCTCAGAGAGTGGGGTGGTGTCGCTAACATTCTTGCAGTATTTGAAGCGATATCAGAACTCAGGCATTGGATTAGATGGCTGAGTTCTGTAGAATTTTTGATATAATGAGGTATGTGTTCAGCTGAACAGGTAATAACGGAAGTGGAGATAGTAGTGTTAAAAAGTGCAACGCAAAATGTGATAGCGGCAATAAGTGTTGCGTTGACGAAGAAGTGTATTTTAGGGTATTTTAATCCAGCTTCATTGCCATTTCATTTGCAGCGACTTCTACCAAATTGTGTCAATAGTCTTGCAATTTGCATTAACCCTTCCGCCTTTTAGTGAGTTGTTTACCAAAGTTAAACCTAAATTTGGAAATTACACTATATTTGCGGTGGAGCTAAAATAAACATGGAAGATTCCCTTTAAATAGTGCAAATACGTGGTGGCATGTACAGAGTGGAAGAAAAGAAAATATCTAGAAAAAATCATGGCAATAAGCAGGTGATCTGATTTATGAGCTACCGAAACTCCAAGTAATTTTAGTCTAACATGCATAATAAGATAAAGCCAACGACGATTAGCATATTTCTATTGCCAGGTGGGAATCGTACGTGACTGTTAGAATCAACCCAATCACACGTGACATTCTGTTTTGCATAGTGCAATCCACTGCTCTATCAGATCCTGTCAGCAATCGGTTGAGAGTGGGCAACTTGATTACTCACGTAATCAAAAAACTTTTGTCCAGAGAGATTCTATCAAGACATGAGTTATTTGTTAATAATTAATGGGAATCTTTTTAATGTAACGGAGAAAATACAGTCAGAAACTCTTGTAAGCTGAAACCAGGTCATCATTGACTTATTGACACCGCTAAATTTATTCCCAATATCTATTTTTGACATCAAAAAATGCCCTTGAGCCTCCGTGCCCTCTCTTCAAATCTGTTTTTGGTAGCAATAGACCTTAGACACCATCTTTGATGCCGGCTGAAAACAGTGCTACGTCACCTCATCCCAACTCGGCACCAACCAAGGTGTGCAAACACTAGTTAAAGACTTCTTCTAAAGCTACCAAAAGTGATTTTAATGGTAAGAAGTGCTTCAAGGACCTCTAACTTTATCAGAATAAGCATTTCTTGTCTTAAACTGAAACAGGTTTACCAAATGGATAATTGTCTAGTTTACAAACGGAGTTCTACCACTCATTATGGTCGAGAGATCCGCTACACAAACACCAAATCATTCTATCAGCTGGTCACTTTTATAATCAAGAAGCAGCAGGAGCTGCCAAGGCCTCCACACTGCAGCATCCGCAACGCTCTTACATCGTGGTCCTACGCACTATAACCCAAGATCAAGTCAGCCCTTTTCCCTTATCCATTTCATAGAAGCAACAAATGTGTGAGCGCGAATGCGAGAGAAAGAAACCGTCAAGCAGGATTTCATTGCATTTCTAACAGCCGCACAATCCTTTGAACCCATCTGAACTAGGGTTTTGGGTAGGAAAAAACCTGATTATAAAAGGACAATATCCAACACGCCAAAAAGAACTCTATCCACAATTTGTTACCATGATTTACATGTTGGTTAATTGTGCTTCGAAATGCATCGAACAGCAAGTCAGCTTTCGATTTAAGCAAACTGCTCATGTCTTACAAAACAAAGAGCAAACGCGGAAAAAATTTTAACTTCGGCTTTGTCCTGACAAAACAGTTGCAACTACGGTCTGATTTTTAAATGATAGCATAATGAGAGGCAACATATACATAGAAGGTGAGTCAACATGCACAGGAGACTTGTCAGAACATTTGAGGTTAAGTGAAAACTGCAAGCCTGCAAACCCAATCTAGCACTAAGTGAAAAGAGAAGAAGTCAAGCGATTATAATTCGAGGCTAACGCGTTGTATCTTTCCTGGCAAGTGGTTGATATCTTCCTTCTGCATGCATCAAT
>NW_020170479.1:170485-188462 GCF_000524195.1 Echinococcus granulosus
CTACGCAGCATGTGGCTCATTCTTCTGCCCAGTCTTCTCCATCTGAGTCTTTGACACCGGAGGTGGTTAAGAAGAATAGAATGCCAACTCTGTTATTGCTTTAAATGCCCCATGTTTCTTTTGATGTCATTGAACCGTTTATGAGTGTTTGTGTGCAAGAATAATAGAACCAGAGTTTGACAGGATTTCATAGCATTTCTAACTGCTGCATAATCAAACGGCTTTGCTAGATCTGCCGTAGCATTTTTTTGCCCAAAAGAGCAATTTTAAAATTGGGTTACACATCACAATAAAAAAAATAAATACATATTTACAGTTTATTGTGATAACTTCTATAATATCGAAATAGACCAGTTTTCTGAGGCTACAGTTATCATCGTCACAACGGAATTGTCAGAAAGCATGTCAATCTTTGTTTACACTGCTATCAGCAAAGCTTGTGACAAAACCAAATAAAAGGGTTGACTGCTCTAGTGTTAAGTATTTCCTTTTCGTTTCCTCCATTCCCTCAAAATGCCCCTTAAATCGTCCACTATTTACACTTGCGTATTTAAATGAAAATATTGGCAAATGACAAAGCCGTATTGTACTGATGAGGAAAATTGCGTTGAGAGGGTCAGAAGTCCAAAAATTGATAAGGCAGCAGTGTGCCAAATTTATTAAATATCGTACCTTTCACCTTCCAGCAGAAGTGTATCAATCACTCGACATCACTTGAAATTGTACATTGAAAAATCCAATCATTAATAAGATTGACAAAAGTTTGCAAACGGTACCATCACCCAAAAGTTAAAAGTAACTTCCTATCTGCACACATTAAAAACGACAGTTCGCGGCAATAAGCTTTTGGAAAGAAATGGCAAAGATTTCATAATGAAATGCTATTCATCAATCAAATTTCTGCTCTACTTCTGTGAAATGCTGTGTGCTTCTGTGTGTGTTGTGTTGCTTTCATGGCTGCCTGCTACTTGAAGCATAACACTTGTTGTCGGATGACTCGACAATTCAGTGGGTGGAGCGTCCAAGATTCAGTGCACGGTCAACTTGGTGACTAAAAGAGGTCATGATATGACAAATAAATGGCACAATGAAGTGAGAAAGGACCTCTCTGCCATTATTGCGTGTGCACTCAAACACGTGTGATACGTGTGGGCGTTACACAAAGAAAATTGGCTATTTGACAGAACAATGGCAGAAGAGTGAATCCCGTATGCATTTCGTTTGACCCACTACACTTTTACCACTTTTGAAACAATCAGTAAAAGGTTACTTCACAGTCAGAGAAAAATGAAATTCTATGTATTTTATGATGAACAAACACAAGTGTCAATGAGGTGTTAGCATGATTCGTGTGTGTGACCCAAAACATCAGGTTATATTTTGAGGTCTCAATGTAGATCCTGGTAGGTCTGACAAATCAAGCATTAGTCAAGCCGTCACGATTACACATTGTCAGATTTAAAAGCTGGCACTTGAGAAGTCAAAGATTTTTATTGCCTTAAATTTACTTAACACCCTAATATTCCTAATTATGGCAAATTTATGGAAAATCCTGTATTTTAGGATTAATAAAGACCATATAAGGAAAAAATTTCTGAATGAATAGCAACTCACGGATTTTACGCGTCTCTATCACAATCTTGGCATATTTTTTATGGGGCTAATGTAAAATTACCTTTTTATACAAATGCTTAAATGTAAATTTAAAAGTTGATTTGCTTAATTCTCTAACTAGACATTGCACATGACTCATCACACTAATCGCCATTGGCATTATTGTTTCATTACAATGAATCTTCTTAGGGTGAACCTTACTTACAATGCTATAAAGTACAGGATCAGGGATTCAAATTTACCAAGCTTCAAATTTTAAAATTTGCAAAGGGGAATTCTTTGTAATGGCTATTTTAGTCAGGAACGTTAAATCCATCGCCATAATGCATCACTCTTGTTTGCCTGCGTGATTAAGCAAACGACCTGCTCATGAACAATAAAGCATAATGGATAAACAAAAGTAGATATTGCTAAGTTGTAGAAAGGCGAAGAGGCTAATGGGATGCCCCATTCTGCCCCACCTTGACCGAAACTAACCCACTCAGAAGGACAAACTGGAGAGAAAAGGAGATTTATAAACTGCAGAGACCAAAATTTTGTCGTAGTTGGCCAAAATCCTAAAATATCAAATCAAGGCGACCAAATTTAAAAGGATTGTGCGCATTTTCTAACTTATTAGATATCATCCTGTTATAAATCGTCTTTTTTGGAGAACTACAAGCCTTGCCAGACGTGGCAAATCATGTGACTGTTTAAAATGAAGCTAAATACTATCTATCTTTCGCCCCCTCTTTCTCTCGCACACGCACACAAACACGCTTCAATGGCATTGAATGAAACATGAAGCATAGTTTCTCTTGAAAAATAGGTTGAAGACCCATGGATAAGGAAAATTAGGCGTAAGCGAGTGTAATATTTTGTGCAGTGCAAAGGGTAGAGGAGGGAAAAGGTGTTTGTGAAAAGTAAAGCTGCGTAAGGGTGAAGGATCAACAGTCGATGGCGTCATTAGGAGGCACTAACGTCCACTCAGTCAGAGGTTGATACAACCTGACTGTCAGTAAGCTAAGCGTTACTAACAAACACATTTAGCAAGCAAAATGTAAAAGAACGCATCTTCATTCACACCTGTGTTATACTAGTCCTAAATAAAAGTATCAAAGAACTGAAAACGTTATGGTTTTAACAACTCCCAATTTCCAAGCGCTGATGGTAAAAATCTTACTATTGCACCGAGATGACGAACTGGGACTGGATCAGTTCTACTATTCTGTAAAACAATGATGGCGAGATGGGAGTTAGGATTCACAAGGTCAGTGTGAGGCATATCATTGCACCTCACGTCATATCTCAGCGTATTATATCACACCTCGTCATAAAGCGCCATGTCACAACATGTCATGTTTCACGTATAAATATGCGTGGTTCTCTCCACCTCCCAATTCATTTACGCCATGAAATGCACACTGACTGGTGAGCCGGCATTTACTGAGCATCTGCCAAATTCACACTAATTTTGCTCTATGCTAACAAGGCATTGATCTTGTACAGTCTGGACACTGGTTCCTAGGTCTCTCCGTTGAGGTTTTCAGCCTCACCACCATCATATCTGATGAAACGCGTCAATTACCCACAGATGTTGAACGAGTGCAAGTACTTGAGGCTCATTTGGCAGTTCGAGAACTGGTGCACCCTACTGTCAGTAACATGTTAATAATGGTGCGTTGTTGCACGGCGCATTCGTGGTTGTGACATATGAGGTAGATGACTTGTGTAGCATACCTGTTGACACTTCAAGCTCTTTCACTTGAAAGCGTCCTGTGTAGCGTTACATGCTGCCTGGCATTGACTTGTCCTGAAGTACTCCAGTGAACTAACACGCCTAGTAGATTAACGAGACAGTCGATCTGCATTTGAACATCCGGATTTGAGGGCATATCCACACAACCGTGGACTGGGACACGAGGCGTCTCTTGTCAGTGGTGTGATGCCAACTTGCACTGAGGGCGTTTGCGGCTGAAGGAATGTAGGCAAATACTACAGCTATTTCAACAACTCGTGTAGTCGTGTTGGCGGCCGCTACACGCCGGTGAGAAAACCGGTGCCTGCATGCCATTCATATCATTCAGTGCATTGGTGCCATTTAATGCCATTCGTAATGTCATTTAATTTAAGTAATTATAGACTACCTTAAAAATTTAAGTGGATTAATGAAGTGTTAACAAATGAACTAAAGTGTACGCTATCCTACAGCATGTCATACTCTAACTTATACATGAAGGGATGGTTCGGGCAAGGCCAAATCTGCTGCACTCCGACATGCGACCATGTAATGGCATGCAACCTGATTGGAACAATGCACTATACTTCACAGTGTGTCAATACGGGGCAGGGTAAGTGAGACTTCCACCGCATCGCATGACCCACTGACCCTACTTGTTGACCAAGTGATTAAGTAATTGTGTGATAGTTTGATAGGGCATCTCTGCTATGCATGATTGGGACAGTGACGGAACATTCCTCCAGAGGGAACGAGCGTGCAGCAAAGCCGTGTGAGTACGGAGCCAGTTGCAGCAACTGCCCAAATGGACACTCGTGTTTCCTCTGGCAGTGTACCCAAACCCCAAGTGCGGACAACTATTTTGGACAAGAAGATTGCAAAATCCGAAGGACAGGACCATCAGCAAATCAACCAATTAATCAATCAGTAGGTCAACCAATGTGCCAGTTGGTGATTTCATCTGGGGAAATCCCGTATAGCCTGGCTTGTACTGGCACACAGTAAGACAGTGCAGTGTTCCAATTAGGTTGAAGGCCATCACACTGCCGCATGCACAACTCAGCGGATTTGGGCCTACCCAAACTACCTGTTCAGATATTGAGTAAGGCATGCCACATACCGTGTTGCTCTACTTGTTTTATCATGTAGCCAATCACCATGAGGAAGAAAAGACATTCAAATACCCATATAATGACGACGAAGCAGTGCACTATCTGAACGGCTTGAGGTGTTAACAGGTGTGCTTCTAAGTGTAGTTGCTCTAACAAGTGAACAATAAAACAGTTACCTGTACTGATTATTTTTCCTTATAGACCACATTAAAGCACCTAGTAGAGTTGACTGGCTGACGTTGCTCCTTAGTGCAACATGGGTAGGGCTCACCTTAGGTCAACTTTTGCTGTGGACCATTGATGACAACTCAAATCACCCAATGAGTAACGCATAATCTACTTCAAAGCTTGTAAAGATATAGCCTTGATGTGACTAGAATTACATCAGTAACGGATCAAGCCTTACAAACCACATTTCAAACTATGGTGAAACATGGGCAATGTGGCAATGAGATGGCCTTCGATCTGTTTTGAGCAATCCACAGCATTGTACTGTGTGTCAATGCAAGCGAGGGTAAGTTAGATTGCCTTCAGATGGAGTGGTTAAGTGACTCATTAACTGACTGATTGATTGTTTGATAGTTGGACGAAGACATCTTAGCTAGGTGCGGTAATGACAGTGCTCACGCCTTCAGAGGGAGCCGTCGTGTGAATATGGCGGTAGATGCGCGAACTGCCCCAAGGGATACTCGTGCTTTCACAGAGGGTGCACCAAGAATCCCAAAATTCAGACAAGCATTCCCGACAATGAGATTGAAGAATTTCAAGGAGAGAACTCTGTCAGAATGCATGTTTTTGAAGTCCCAACCGACTACAGGTTGGAATGGCTACAACTTATCTTGCGTCCCCTACGCCATACATCACGTTTCCCATTACTTCCATTGCATCCGCTTTTCCCACTTTTGCTTTCACGATACCATGTAATTTTGCTAACAGTGTCGATAGATTGAATGCGCTGCCTACAACTCTTGCCTTTTGGCCAAATATTGGTTGGCACTATGAAGGCATGGATACATGTGTGAATGAAAACCTAGCTTTGGTGGATTGTGAGTATGTGCAGTGTGTGGAAGATAGGGCATAAAAGTGCGCATGAACGTATAATTTGGGAGCAGGAGCAAAATTAAATCCTGTGTAGAGTGATGTGGATTTTGAGTCCACTTGTAAATGCTGTAGAGTGGAAAAGTGTGTTTGTTATGGGGATTCAGCTGCACGGGCTCTGTAGAACTTACTTAACTGTAATGTAATGTAATGGAATGAGTTGGACGATACCTCGTTCAGATCACTTCTTCCAACAAGTCCATTGAAGTGTTTTGCATTGCCGAAATGCAAGGCATTAAAGAATAGTATGCAAAAGCAAATGAGTCGACCGAAGACCTTAAATGCCTGCCTTAATAATTACTCATATGCAGGTTGCACGATGCCACCAAAGTGCTTCCTAACGTATGCTTGCCATAGTAACTGCACACGCGTGTGTTAGTAGACGCTCTCCACTCTCATTCACCCACGACTGTGTTCCGTAAGAACCACTTTGTCTGGAACCTATGTTGGAATGTTTGTGCTTTGCATGTGGGAATGGCAACTTCCAACGTCACGTCGAGTTGATGATTTGGGAAGATGTGCGTGCAGACATCTGTACATTTGAATAGTGCCTGTCCTTCTCTGAGGTGCTACTTTGTAATGCGCATTAGTCTTGAGTTTGAAGGTCACTTCCATGATGATAATAGTGCATTTGATGTGTCCATTGCTTGTTTTGTTTACAGTCGGTTGCCGCATAATTGTAGACTGAAATGTTAGGAATGGAAAGGTAAAGGACACAGTCACATTCCTTGTGGTGGATATTGAAGGGCAAGTTAGAGCAAGGCATTTTCTACCTTTAACGTGGCCATGTTTACATTTTGCTCTTAATCAATTTATTGTAGTTTTCATTTTGCCCAAATGGATTGGGTTTATGTCACCGCATTTGAAGTGGACAAGCTGACCACTGACGTATTTCCTCAAAGTTGTTGGATCATTTAATTGCATGGCCTTAGCTTGAAGCATTTTCTTCCTCAGGTGCTAATAGTCAGATGGCAGCAAGTGAAACAATTTAGTGTAGTATTTGCGGGTATTGAGAAAGCGCAATTCGCTTACGTCTGTTTTGCATATCTGATAAATTGTGTTAAAAGCATAAGGCCACCATATTTCCGCTCGCTTGTCACAAGTTTATTTGCAGATCAGTGCTGTTTCTAGGTTTCTTGATGTGGTTATTCCTCCATTGTATCGCGATGTTTTAGGATTACATCTGGCATTGGACGAATTGCCTGATCTCACTTGCCTTAACAATATCATGCAATGCGATTGACATTGTAAATGTACCTGTTTCATTGAAGAATACTTTTAAGCGACTGTAATTTGTGCCTGTTTCAGTGGTGGCTACTATCGACGCATTTTAGCAGAGCGTTTAGCGGGATGAAAAACTGAACCAAGTAGATGCCGCAGATTTGTCTATGCAGAATAGAAGCAAAAAGTGAAAGGAGACTGCACACCTTCCATGAATGTGGATGACCCTCTTAATTGCATACCCTTTCCACTTGGCTGAAATGCTCAACGGAGTTGTCTATGTGAAAGCTGCCTCTAATGACTGATTGGGTGAAAATGGAGTGATTGCAGTGACATATAATGATACCATTAGCTGACTCTCGGGTTGATTTTGGCATTTCCCATTTGATTAATAAATGTTAGATTAACATAATTTGAGACCTATACGATAAAAGCTAGTTTGCATTGGTTGGTGTGATCCCTGCCTCATGCAACATGAGTACAACATGAGTGGAAGCATGACATATTGTGTTGGCAAACTTATTTCAGTTTACCACTATACCACGTCAGCACATTGCAATGGTCATTTCTTCGTCACAAGGTGATAGGTTTCTGCCTTCAGGTTGCAATAGTATGGAGTGTGGAATAGAATGAGACGTGGATTTGTACTACCGAGAAGTGGATTGTTAACTTACAGGTTAGACGTATGAGTGGGAGTCGTGTCAATGGAAATTGCGGTGAGGCCGATGACGTATAATAAATGAGGACGAAAGCAGAAAGAGTGTTGCATCATGTTAATGCTGTTAAACTGTTTTCCAATGCTTAAGGTGTTGGTTACGTCACTGCTCTGGGCTGATAAAGGCCAATACAGCAGAGAAGGTGGGGAATTGAGTGGTGAAAATAGAAAAGAGGGATTGGAGACTGCATGAGTGATTGCTGACTGCATGAGAGGGAGTTGCTTGAAGGGGCCAAGTGCCAGGATGTGGTTTACGTTGGGATGATGAAGAAGAGGTGGTGAAGGAGGAGGAGGATAAGAAATGTTAAGTGAGGCGGCAGACGGCAATGTGGCTGTGGATGGGAGGAGGCGAAGTACACATTTATGAGATGTGCAGTCGAATTTAAGTGGTGAACAGAATGACTGTAAACATGGGTATTGTCTTGAATAAACAGTTGTGAGGGGTGACCGATTTAGATGTCACAGAAGTCAATGATAGTAAATATAACGAAGGAATGCATAAAGACATTCATAATGGATTTATTTTGCGTTTCTACTTATGGACCAAATTAGGGATGTCACTCATAATTTTGGTGAAATAATTAGGCAATATGTTGATAATCGTGATTTGGCTATGTGAAAGTCACTTCATTTCACTTTCCATAGCATTACAGCGATTACCTGTTAGAAACTGGCTTTTCACACTCCTCCTCCAGAAGCTTAGTAATTCTGTTCTCCGACAAGTCCTGACGACGAAGACTGCTTGGCAGTGCAGATTTCCTCAACTTTTGACAGATGCGAGTCAGACGCAAACATCGCGGAGCCTTGGCAACTGGTCACATTCGGTAGTTCTCTACGCTTAACACAGTCAAATCCGTCGAGAGCATTATACGAATGTTGAATCCCTTCTGGCCCATATTTCCTTGATATACAGACTGGCAAGGCAAAGCAAAAGCACCCGAAGTCCATATTAAACCTATCGGATCACAACATTGCGCAGTGTGGGCTAGTAAGTTGCCTCGACTCCAGTTTGTAGTCAAACAAAAACACAAATAACGCAATAAGCAATGTCCTAACGAAAACACTATTTTTCAATTTAAGCAATGTTTTACACGGGAAAAGCATTTTGTTATGTATTATAATATGCACTGTAATAAAATGCATTTGTATTCCATATTGCACTTTCGGTTTCATGAAGGCAAACTACTTTATCTAAATTTTTGTAATGCACTTCTAGGTTTCTAATGAAACAAACCTTTTGGTATTTAACTTGCATCTAGTTGTGACAGAGAATAATTTGATATCGACCTGTGTGCCCACCTATCCCTCTAGCCATTGTCTTTGTAGACAATAAGCTTTTGTCATTGAGGAAAGAGGATGTTTTGATTTGCGCAAAGGAAAGTCGAGAGGGATGTTCTCCCCTCTGAATGAAGGTGGTCTAGAGGCTGTCGTTGCAGTTGTGGGTCAGTGGATCGGTAATTAGGTACATGCATTTAAGCTTATTCATCATTTTAATCGGTGCTTATTTATAGACTAGCGTTCATTAATTTATACCTTTTCGCATATTTGAGTTGAACAACGGTGTATATACAACATGACGGGTCAGCTTTTCTCTCCACATTGCAGTTGCTCACCCTCGGATTGAGAAGCATGTGTAATTCAGTGATGAAATTTTTAAGGTAACTAAGTCCTAAAGGGGTCAGAGCCTATTTCTTCCTTCGGGATTAAAGGTGTGCCCTTCTTCTCGTGGTTGACGTAACAGGACAGCTTCTCACCTGAAGGGTCCATTCAAATAGCCATAAATTACAACAATAGCAATCAGTCCGTGGTGAAGCCACTTTAACTTCACTATTTTGGTAATTTGAGTGGGATCACTAGAGAGGATGGAACAAACACCTTCTGATGTTTTTTCTAAATAACACAAGGCAATTTTGAATAGTGCCCTGTGCATAATGGTGCATGCCATCTGTGTAGAAATTAATTCATACCGTTTGTCAATGATTGAGCACTCGAATTTGGGGTTCCGAATTTTACTAGCATGTATTTTCAGTTGTCCATGATAAAGCACCTGCAAATAAGTGATTGCACTCACCACCTACTGCTAATTGGTACTCAGTGTAAGCCTGCTTCCATCTTAAATAGACCAATTGCAAATCCTAAAGCAAGCCACAACTATTATATGCTCCTGTGAGTAGACGAATATTACAGCAGCTGAGGAGCCATGTTGCCACTCAAACATGGATTCTGTGTGGAATTCGTCCTGAGAGATAGTTGCCATCTTTGTGAGATGCAATTTCCCTCATTTTGCACCAGTAGTGCTCTGGGCTCTGGGCTGCATTTGGATGTGGAGGTTTATTTAAACATATATAGAAATATCAATGATAATATGCAGCTTTCAGTTACTTGCTAAGTACTATTAATTGGCAAGCAAACAGTCTGTTGTGAGACATTCTGTTTAGGTATTTGGTGATTTGGCGGTGTGCCCATGCACGTGATTGACGTTTCAAAGTCACTCAGCAACTCATCATGATCCAGTTCGAGCTAATTTGGATGAAGATGAATTCAGATTATTTCAGGAAAGAAGACGAGGAGAGAGGATGGAGAATGATATGAGAACAGAGGTGAGAAGTGCACACATAGTCTAAGATAATGCCTCGATTTGAAGCAGAAACGACAGTTTAATCTGTTTGAATCTAGGTAGGGTGTAAAATAAACTCCGTTCTATCCACGACCGTGATGGCAGAGGTGAAGGAGAGGAGCAGTAAACGTGATGCACTGATCGCAGTAAAGGGGGTGTCCCTTCATTTTTCATAGGAAAGTCGTACTTGTCGTCAATAAGAAAGACTAGATACTGTACAGAGGGTTCCTCCATCGTTTTCAACAAGTAGGAGACCGCGATATGTTGTAGGCAAAGTGTCTACAACTATTGGCAGAACGAGGAACGTGGTCGCGAAATGGATAACCATTCGCCTCCAATAAGGTGTTCAAAAAGTGGTGCGGCATGGATGCACTCACCACTTAACGAGGTAATAATGTTCCCAACAAAGAAGTGTCAGGAGTTTCACCGATCCCATCTCGTTTATATGTGAGTGGATTTCGGTTCCATTACAGAGGAAAGCTACTTATTGACGAAGAGTAGGAATGGAAGGCTATGGGCACAGCTACACTATTGAGGGGGACTTAAAAATTTTGCGCTGCTGATCATAAAGTTAAAGAAAATATTGTCAGCACACTTTGTCAATTTAGGTATCAACATTTTTCAACCATCTAATTTTAAGCACCTTTGGTCATCAGGATTATGGTCATATCTCCCACCAAAGGAATGACCTAAGCCAGGTTTGTTGCTCCAGGAGTTGGTGAAGACCCACAAACATGTCCACGGGGTCCACTCAATTGAGAGCCCCTAGCCAATCCCTCTTTTTCAGCACCCACACAATTTAATTAGCCCTGATTAGGGTAGTCGCCTTCACAAATTGAGATCAAGCATTTTCAAATGGACCACCTGTAAAGTCGCCGACTATCACATATGAGTTGTATACCAATGAAGCTCATGGATGCAGACAGTATCAGGAGACTATTGTACACAATCATATACGACGATCGTGATATCCTATGTGTATTAACCATGTCAATAGGGCCAACTGACCTGACAGATTTGCAAAATGTAAGACAATCTTTGATTCCTTGGTAGGCACATATGTATTTGTTCGTCTCGATCATGTTGGGAATGTTGCAGCTACGACGTTTGTGTTGTAAAGCTAGCAGAAAAGAAAGGCAAAGTTGAAGAAGAATAAAAATACAACAATCTGCAAAGTTTTTAGCTATCCGCTGACCACTACTGGAGAAGGTTACTACAAGGTGCATGGACTGAGGAAACGTGTAGGATTACTGTTGTTTACTACGCCGTATCCAGAGCTTCTCAGCCCCTCTCTTCACTACTAAGTAGCATTTCTCTGTACTGGTAGGACTAAGCACGACTGTGGAAACGATGTAGTGATTGAATCGGACTCGAAAGCTGCTTCTCTGATTCGTATATATAGTTGCACCATCGTAGCATAACGGAAAAGCAGAGGTCATCGATAGTGGATGGTCGCCTCTGCAAAGACCTGACTCTGACGGGTCGAAGTGATGTCTACATTTGGTAGCCATCATAGCTGACGTGCCGAAGAGGAAACAGTGTCAACAAAAGCAACGTTACCTTATCTGGATGAATATGTATTTCATTGCAGAACCGCGTGGTCTACGTACCTGATTGCGTGGATGAATAATACTAATAATAACAATGCCGCGTCTTCAGCTAAGTGCAAATCAGATGTTCAAATAGGCAGCTTTGGAGAGGGAACAAAGTAGCAACGAATAATCCTGCAGCAAGAAACCACTGAATAGATGTGTTAAAATTTAACCCTGACCATATTAATCATCAGCGTTGGGATCAAATGTGTCTTGGCCACGATTAATAATGTGTCCACTAACGTTCTTGGCTCAGAGCGGATGGTGGAAACAGAAAACAGTGAAAATGAAAAGCGACAAAATGAAGGGATTGGAACGTGATATGTTCCTCTATTTTGGATAACATTGAATGACACACTGCAATCTGTCCGAGAATCCATGGTGCTTCTGTACGCTCTGAGTAAATTTCTTATGTTGGATTAGTGGTCGGTGTTGGCATTGACAGAACTTGCAGGCGATAGACGGTCAGGGAACACGAATCTTATTGTAGAACAGGCGTCATCTGTCCCGAAGGAGGAACTGTGCTCTGTACGACCAAAACAGTGATAAGCTTACCCCTTATATAATGCCACCAATAAGAAATGCTGTCATCTAATCAGTCCATTGGCTGAAAGAAAATGAGGGCCGAGGCGAAAGAGTTTAGAGCAAAAACCATTCTACTTCTGGTGGCGATGTAGGACTTATCCCTTAAGAGAAATTCGTGAATTTCAAGAGGATACTTAAAACCATTTGATTGGACTTCTGTTTCTACCCGCACCAGCGGAAGACACTTCGGAGTCAAAAGTGCAGGAAGCTCAATCTGCCAATAGTTGCTGGTCCTTTGAGCACACTGCAGCGATGTCCTTCATGCCACAAATGCGACAGAAGACCACTCTGGTGAGGCTTTGCTCTTCCTCATTGATGTCGAGTTGGGCTAACGTGGTGTAGCATTATTCCAGCCCGAAGACCTGGTGAAGTGCATTGATTGTGAAGCATTCCTTGACTCTGGGGGTGGAGCTTTTGTTCAGATATGGCACTATTAACACTTGTGTGAAGTCCGTGTCATCATCGAAAGGGAGATGGTTTGCCAGCACTGCCACTAGTGCAATAGGTTCAGTGTATACCTATTCCACATCGGACCTCCTCCATTTGGAATAGACGGACCCTTCTGTAAGAGGACATCTTTACTGGATCATGGTTATACAGGATGGGATTGCATTTCCTACTCAGGGATTAGTGGCGTCCACTCAGTCACAACTTTCACACATACTGAACATTGCTTGACTAGAAGGTATATCCAAGCAACCTGGTTGGTTGTGGGTCTGATTAGACGTCACCACCACCTAGGGAGGAAGGAGAAGAGGAGGAGGAGAAGAGATAAACCATTGCTCAAGGTAAAGTAGAATTGTTTGTGCAACCCCACAATGCTGCCACACATGACGTCTTCCTCTGCTGTTTAAACTTGCAAGTAAGGGAATAATCCTGCAGCAACTGGAGTTTGTGTGCATTCCAATGGAAGCCATTCCATAGCTGTGTACTAATACAGCTGTCGTTGGTGTCAGCCTTCATTCAGTTGGAACGAGTCGACTCATTGGATGAGGACATTCCTGATTCGTACCATAATGAAGGAGGTGCAGCAATCAATGTCATGCATGTTTAGAGTGCACTTGCCACTTGGGATGTGAGGAAGTCAGTTGCATCAGGAGGATTATTTTCAGGCACTTTCAGATTCACAGTTGGCGCTACGGCACGTTGTGTCAACTATGTCATCCACCAAGACCTGCTATAAATCAACCCACTTCATGAACTTGCATTGTGATTCGTCATTGCAGAGTCATAAGAGTCCAACGGATTGCTCACCATCAAGCACATTTTCTCAACCTTGTGCTTATCTCCACCCCATACTTCAAAAGCGTGTCACACACTTCATAAACGTTAATGTGTGCACTGGAACACACGAAGACATTGAAAGTGTAATGATGGGTTGGGTGACATAATGGATCACCAATTTGAAAACACGTACGGAATATTACATTGTCAAGAGAAATGGTGACACAAGCAAGAAACGCATTTCAGGTTCCTTGCGGCTACCCTGTGAAGGAACACACTTTAACCACATGTAATTCAGTCATCTTAAAAGGATTTTGAGGACTTACAATCAGCATGTGGCGGAGAGTCCACAGCGTCAACCAGAATTCTGCATTAGTACTGATCTTCTGTTATTGGTGCAACTGAACAGACCCTTCTTACCACGTTTGACACTTCAAAATGTCAAGCAGTGAACTCCAGTGATGATCCACCGTTCGTCTTGTGGCAAGAAGAAATTTGTCAAGCCGTTTTGGTGTTGGGAATACCACTGATGTAAAGAGTTCATTCCCAACTCACATAACATCGAGTCTTTGGCAACTTCGCATTTGGGAAATGGCATAAAACACACGAAGAAGTGGGTGTCGCCATTTGCGAATCCAGAAGGTGGGTAGAGCTGATGTGACTTGGATAAACAAAATTACAATTTCATCTAAAAATTGGTGCTTATATTCCCTGATTTCCTTCACAGGAGAAAAGTTATTCAAAAGAGCTTGAAATGCAAAGAACATTGTTGCATCGATAGAGGATCCAGATCACACAAGAAATGGCATGAGTACTCCACTCATTACAAACGATCGCCTGCTAGCGTGGTCCTCACTTTGATGCCTTCTCAAAATGCCTAATTTCACCTATGATCCTAGGAATCTGATAAAAGTACTCGTCAGTGTAGAAGAGCACATCTGCGTGCCTGTTGTTTTGAGATGAGATGTTAATCAGTGCATTTTGGCAGCGGAAAAAATCGACTCACAAAGGCTAGCAGTCACGAGTTGTGTAGGCAATGAGACTGACAGAGGTGTTAACAACATTGTTTGGTGATTGGAAGGCCTGATAATACCCAGTTTCTATCACACCTGACAAAGTGGAAATGTAATGGATAGTAGTGCAGCCTCCTCTTTAATCCATCCACCCACTTTTCTCTATTTGACTTGTTTTATGTTGCCCTACTTAGTAGCTGACAGGGTGATCACACCAAACCTCACTATCGTTTATTTATACGGTATTTAGTGGGAATTCCTGCTTGCGCGCTATCGTTCCACTGACCCAGTCATCAGCCACAATCCTCATCGCCATTAACGATGCCAGTGCAGTACACTTGTGTGCGCGTTAGTCATGCATTCTCTCCATGCGAGTCAACGTATTCACTGTTTCCAGCTGTCTACTCGGAAGAGACTGGGTCCACGTTATTAAGTATGCATTGAATCAACTGTCACTTTCCAGCAGTCAGTGTGCATACTTTAAGACTTCATGATTGCTGTTTTCTCCTCCCTAATTGCCTGTAGTCACTTAATCTGCACGAACTCGGAGACAGCGATGGAGTCGTGGCTGAAGTGGTTAAATCTTGCGTTGGAGGTCCTTCAACGCTGGATGCTAGAACACTTTGCCCGCCTGGCACGGTATGACTTGGGTCTCACTTTCAGCCAATCCGTGGCAGCCTGCATCGCTATTCTACTCGACTTATGCAGTGGTAACTGCTCCTCCTTTCACAACCAACCCTTTTCTTGCATTTTCACCCTGTCCTTCTTCACCATCGTCCATTCGTTGACCCCGCCTTTCTTCCCTTATAAGCTCCTGTAAATTTACATAAAGAAGTCATTTTTCTCGATTGTAGACCTTTCAAATGCTCTTTGATAATGGTTCTGGACTCAGTAATGGTTCTGGCGGACACCTACGTTAATTGAAGACTTGTCACACATCAAAGAATGCTCGTTGTCGTTTTCTGGGTTAATTCGGTTTCAGAGTTCCCCAAGGTGGGCATTAGAACGAAGGAATGCAGAACACAGTACTGCGAGTTGCTTTGAATACTTGGAATCATGTGATCGTTTACGGAGAGGTGTGTCATGTTTACCATGGTGTGCATCGTGTGTCACTGTTCCATTTTCCTATTTCAATGGGGAGGCATGAACTTTAATGCTCCAATCTATCCTCAACTGGGAACTCAAAAGCTCGTACGGAAGATTGATAAGCCGCCTCTATATCGGTACCACGCCATCGTAGGGGGATGAGACACTTTTGGCCAAGTATTTAAATGTTGGGCCAAGTCAAAACCACGGTCCCTTGAGAAAATCGGTTGTCGATGCCCCAAAGTTTATTGTTATCATGCATCACCAGGAGGAAATCGGACAATTCACAACAAGAGATCAAATGCTGCAGAAGATGGATGAATGTTTTGTGCGGATGAAGCTCATGAATAATAGTTGGTTGTTACAAGTCTTTATAATTCTTTCTGAATGTGGAATTGATCATCACCCAATATGCGAAAGCCTAACAGGTTTTGAGCTGATTTGCAGCCCACCGAGGATTCCCTGAAGAGGAAAGAAAAAGTAATACAATAGGTGACGACTTTTAACTCAGATTCTCGATGATCACTATACCTTGGGAAATAATTCATGATTTTGCCATCACTACTGCTTGTGGTGTGCCTACTGGGGCTTGCAGCACCCTCGGAGGGGAAGCGTAAATTTGGCTCCTCCAACATACAGGTCTTTGGCAAGTCGAATACTGAAAAATGTGATGTGACGAACATCTTCATTGAGGCAGGTGTTGCTACTAAATTAGTTTGTAAAGCGTCTCCAGATTACCAGGCGTCATGACGGTGGATTTATCCTTAAGATAAGGGATAGTTCGGGACAAGCCCCTCAAATCCACTCAATGCCGTTAACACTACTTCCGTGCAAGTACGCATTTGTGTATTTGTATGTAATTTTCCGTATTTGCAAGAACTTCTATGCATATATTTGCCATCACGAGTTGGCTAGTAGCTCACACAGTTCCTTTGGATTAAATACACAACCACGAGTGTAAATACGCAAATAAACTGTTCGGAAAAGCAGTAGGCAATAATGTTTGGCCCTCTGCTGCTTACCACTCCTTTGAAGGAATCAATGCGCAGCATTTGTGGTGGCACAGGGTGAATGCAGGGAAGACCTTCGCATTCCCAACCGCGTCTGCGCGAGTTTATTAAGAGGCCACAGTGAAGTACCTTCATTCATATAACTCCTATGTGTTGTTTTGAATTGCATGACAAAGATATGGCGATTGGAGTGATGAGTGAAGGACATGTGGGCCGCATTTCAACTGAGGAATAACCTGTATTCGAGGGTTTTCAATGACAGCTAACTTGTCGTTCCTTAAGGATAGAGCATTTAGCACTCCCTACCTTGGTAGTTCAGATAATTTAAACAGTGGGATAGCACGAAGTAGTTAGAAGAACACCTCAGCCAGTGTGAGCACTGGTAGCCACCCTTGTCGACACACAGAAGTAGAAGTAGCATCGAGTGTTCCATTGCCATAATTGCCCATTGTTTCACATGTTCTCCTTGGATATTCATTGCGGCAACAGGAGTTCCGCCAAATTTGTTCGTTTGTACTGCATGAGAGTGTTTTGCAACATTCATGCGACCACTTCTTGACATTCAGATGCCTGTGGCATGGCGAGACTTCCCTGAATACGTAGGAAGGCAGAATGCGCGGGCTGAATATGTATTGCCGATGTGGAGTACGGGTTGGGGCTACAGGCATGGCCAAAGGACACGCCGCCCGGTGAAGGTACAAGGGGAGAGGTCCCAAGTGATCCATTGCCACAAACCGAGAGTTAAACTTCATAATGCGTAATCGTTCTCCTCTTGTAAACGCAGTTCGTGGTGCTCCTTTTGGTCCACGTCTCGCACCAGCCATCCAAACGTCGTTGGTGCTGTTAACAAAAGCACCCACCAACCGTCTATCAGCAGAAACGTGGATTGTGAAGATATGAGAGGAGTTGGCTCGAAAGTTAGAGGAAGTCAACAAACCGAGCTGTCACTCAACAAATTTCATGCACTATCGCTAACTGCAAATCCCACCTTACCTATTCGAGCTGCAATTCATTTGCAATGTGTTCAGGTGGAGTTAGTTGAATGCCTTATAGATAGTGACGTTGTGAGTGGCATCAGTAGTGCTGCCATTCACTAAGTAGAGTTGCCTTACGATCCGTCACATTGTAGCAAGTGTGAGTTCTTGAAAGACGTACCGTTTACAGCAGGATTATGCTCGAAATCTCATCTATGATGCAGCTGATATACTTGGTATTTGAAGATCACCGCGACTATTAAGCCTCTGCGAATCACCTCCCTCTGCTTTACGTGGAACAGTGAAAAATCCACTTCTTATTGCAATAAACTGATATTCCGACTATGTGTAGCACTGAATGTTTAACTGACCCTGTGCTATGAAAAGGCACACTGATAG
>NW_020170479.1:188562-194714 GCF_000524195.1 Echinococcus granulosus
TGTTGAAGTGAGACCATTGTGGTGAGGCTAAATGCGTAGAGTTGATATCATCCAAAAGTTCTTAACCGAGAAGTATGGTTGGCTTGCGGATCAGTCACACTGGAGAACATTGCTGAGTCAGCACAATGCAGTCTGCAGAGGAAGCAAGATTGATGAGTCACTTGAAGTCAGTGAGAAGAGCAGTGATTAGCAAAATGTGGAAGTGTTTTCGCTGTGATGGATGACGGCTGTGTGATTCGCATTCCCGCCTCGCTTTAGCTGTAGCTGTCAGGTCACTTGGGCACTGGCGCGATGACTGAGGCATGAGACCCACCACGCGAGGCATGAAGGGTGATGTTCAGTGGAGATGAGAATGTAATTCATTTGAAGTGAATGTGGTGCGCCGTGTCAATCTTCAGTTTCCTTCCATTTGGCTACCACATGGAGTGCGTGCAGTTGGTCTTTGCAACTTAGGCAATTAAGAACCGTAAGAACACCTGATAGACTTCTCCGTGGGCTCAAAAACGAACGCTTTCCTAAATGAATTGACTGTTGTGCTGTTAGCTGCTTTTCATGATGTCTCTTCCTGAAACAACAGTGGCGTCTTTGTTCCTCGTGAGAATTTTTGCATTCAGAGAAGCAACGACCCGGTAAAACATCCTACGCCATGCAAAACATCATTTAATGGATGTCCATTCCACGTAGAGTAAAGGTGTGCTTTGACAAGTGAACGAGTGAGAAACAGTGGTAAGTGGTGAGTTCAGGTTTCTGTCTTCTTTGCAGGATGGTTGCTCACAAATGTGGCTCTCATCTCTTCAAACACACCCTACTGCAAGTCGATGAAGTCGCCCTTGGCTCACAGTCAGTTGATACATTTGCCGAGCTAACAACCCAGTAGATTGTGCTCTAATAAATTTTCTCCACACTGATACACCCACGCTGTGGATGACAAAATGAAATGTGCCTGGCATTATGTCATTTGACTCAGCCCTGTGGACATGAATCAAGGAAATGGCTTGTGTTGTTGACAAGCAGGCACGAAGGACGATGGTGGCAGTGGTGACTAAACCCTGGGTGGAGGCGTGTTTTGCCATCACCGGAAGATACGGTATCAGCGAGGAGCAACTTGGGAGTCACCGCAACCAGAGAAGGCATGTCGAGGATGCTTGCGTGCATGCAGATCATTCAAGATGTTCGCGATGAACACGGAACCATTATGCCTTTCTACCTAATAAGGCATTCCTTGCCCAATTGCAAATCACTGTCAAGGGATACTCATTAACCTCACAGAAGTACAGAATCAGGGTATTTCTTCCAAATATTTCAGCTATTCGCCGTTGATTTTCATAGGATGACATTTCACCTGAGAGTCCTCTAATGGTCATCTTGGTGCCTTTCCCCTATTGCTCTTATTAAATTGGGGCTAAAATTCGTTCATTGCTGTGGAGAGTAAAGGCACTTCTTTGGTCTGCTAGACGTGCTTCATGGAAGCTACAATCTTTGTCCCATTCGCCAGTATCAGCGAATGGGCGTTCGGACATCATCGTGATCCTAATGGCACACTTTCCTTCCAACTTTGCAGCCCGAGGTCCGAAGTGCTCGTGGGACCAAGGAATGGCAGAAGTTCATCTGAAGAACAGATTGGATTCATCTATTGGTAATTCATGTAACTCATTTTTGTGATGTAGATTTGAACAACATACATTATGTGGGAACACCTTGATAGCTGAATGCATTGCAGTTAATTAATGCATTTATTCTTTCAAATGATCCAAAATGTTTTGCATCCCTCTGTGTATAAGTATAAATAGATCAGTATGGAGTGACAGAAGTATATACCATTTGAAGAAGATATTAGATTAATGGTGAAACATTCTGCAGATGTAGGTCCGCTCCTCCCTACTTATAACAAATCGGCCACCATTTCGAGATTCAGCTCCTCTGCCAAAGATAACTACTTGACTGCTAGCTAGGGCGGATTTATTTTGTGGTCTTAGTCTTATGATCCTCCATTATTAAAGGTAGGTATTCAAGCTAAAGGAACTACATGGACTACTGACAAACTCGTGATGGCACCCATATGCATAAAAGCCGTTGGAAATACAGGAAAACGCACGGAAATGCACAAATATGCACTTACGATGAAGCAGCATTAACTACATTTAGGTGATTTGGAACAGCTTTATTCGACCTATCCCTTATCTCCAGCACGAATACACCGCCATATTGCTCGTTAATCTAGAGACGCATAACATACCGATATGGTGGGTACACCCACCTGACTGACGATGATCATTGCAGCACGTTTTACTACCTTCCTCTTACCATACACCTGCATGTTGAAGGAGCCGACTTTAAGCCTCTCTTCCGAGGGTGCTATAAACAACCAGCAGCCACATAGTTAACATCGGGAAACTGAGTTGAAGGTCGCCACTCATCGCACCAATACGTGCAGTATTGCAGTGCAACGCCGAGGGGAGAGGCAGTGTTGTCATTGGTCAATGCGATAATGTTAGCTAGTCAACCGGTGAAGCAATTGTTGTTTTCATGGTCAAAACAGATGCGAAAGCTTTCCGTGTCACATTTATTTCTCACCTGCCTAATCTACTTCGCGCGTGATCTATCGAATTAGCTAACATCAAAGTGTAAAGTCAGTAAATGTGCAGGTATGGGAAATAGCATGCGATTGGTGTTATGTGATACGGTATCTTCCAACATCCTGAAAGAATAGGGCCTGTAGCCAGGTCTCAGCTCTAAATACTGGCTGGTCGTCAGCAAGTAAGCAGTCTCGTCTGCGATCTGCCACACCCATGGAGGCCACAGCGGCTTGGAGCAGTAGGCTGTCTGAGGAGTGAGCAATGCGTACATTTTCTTAGTATTAGAACACCAAAGCAATTGCTGAGTCAATTAGCAAGCAATGAGGGTAAAAGGAGACAATGTGTGTTGATAGCTTTCCGTCGGTTATCCGTTAGTGAATGGGGCATGGTCGCAACACCGTGGACCACAAATGATGCTTCACGCCTCAAATTAAACCCTTCATCACTTTGCACTTTTTAAAGCAATGGTCGTGAAACCACGTTAATTGTGTGGTTAATCCATTCTATTGTCAAAGTATCAATTGCATTACAAAGCAAGACATCTTGACAGTGAGGATAGATGGGAGCACTAAAGGTTCATGCTTCCATATAGAAGGAAAATGGAACAGTGACAAGCGATGAACAACATGGTAAAAGCGACACCCATCTTTGCGTGATCAATCACATAATTCAATGAATTTAAACCACCTCTCGGTTCCGCGTTCTGCATCCCTTAAGTCCAAAGCCGACCTTAGGCAACTCCAAAACCAAGTTAACCTCAGAAAACGACACCGAGCATTATTTGATGCATGGCGTATCTTCAATTAACGTAGGTATCTGGCAGAACCATTACTGAGTTCAGAACCGATGTCAAGGAATAATTGAAGGCTACTAACAAGCGCGAAAATCGACTTTGTCGCTTAAAAGTTGCATCAGGGTATGTGTGGGGAAAGTCGGGATCAACGAAGAGACGACGATGAAGAAGGACGGGACGGAAACGCAACGGAATGTGCACGATTTGAGGAAAGGGGGATGGTGGTGAAAGGAGGAGCAGTTACCACTGTTTGAGTCGAGAAGCAAGGCTGGCTGCCACGGATTGAGTGAAAGTGAGACCCGAGTCATATCGCGCCAGGCGAGCAAAGTGTTCAGGCATCCAGCGTTGAAGAACCTCCAGCGCAAGATTCAACTGCTTCAGCCACGACTCCATCTCTGCCGCCGAGTCCGCGCAGATCAAGTGACTACAGTCGAGTGGGGAGGACAAAATGGCGATTGTGAAGTCTTAAAGTATGCACTTTGACTGCTAGAAAGTGACAGTTGTTTCAATGCATACTTAAAAACGTGGACCCAGTCACTTCCGTGTAAGCAGATGAAAACAGTGAATATGGTAACTCGTATGTATGACTAATGAGCACGCAAGTGTACTGCACTGGCATCGTTAATGCCAATGAGGATTATGGATGATGAGTAGGTCAGTGGAACGACAGCGCGCAAGCAGGAATTCCCCTTAAATGCCATATAAATGAACAACAGTGAGGTTTGGTGTGATCACTCTGCCAACTACTAAGCAGGTCAATGCAAAACAAGTAAAACAGGGGAAAGAAGGCGGATAAATTAAAGTGGAGGCTGCACCACTATCCCTTACATTTCCTCTTTGTCAGATGTAATAGAAACTGGCTAGTACCAGGCCTTCCAGTCATCAAATTTGTAAATCAGCTCGGTTGGTAACCTTAGAAAGTAGATTTTCGTGTTGTTAAAAGCTACTGAATAATATCTCTTCTTGAAACAGCAGTGACCTCTCTGTTCCCCGAGAAAATTCTTGCATTCAGAGATGCATCAACCCGGTAAAACATCCCACGACATCCAAAACATCATCAAACGGGTATCCATTCCATATGGGGTGAAAGCTTGCTTTGGCAAGTGAAGAAGAGGGAATCAGTGGTAAGAAGTGGGTTCCGATTTCTGTCTTCTTTGCAGGATAGTTGCTCGCTGATATGGCCCTCATCTCTTCAAGTAAACACTATTGCGAGTCGATGAAGTCGCCTTTGGCTCAGACTCACGTCGCATATTTGTCCTGCTACCGGTCCATTTCTTCCACAATCACACACACACACACACACACACACACACACACACACATAGTGGATGACAAGAAAAAATGGACGTAACATGATGTCGTTTCACTTAGCCCTGTGGAATCGAACCAAGCGAATGGTCTATGTGGTTGACATGCAGGTGATTGGCAAGCATGCTTCAGTAAGGAGCTGCACTCACCGTTGCTCCATCCACTTGTAGTCAGGTGATGCACGAAGGAGAATGCTGGCAGCAGTGACCGAGCCAGTAGTGGGGGCCTGTTCTCCAACACTGGAAGATGTGGTATCAATGAGGAGCATCTTGGGGTTCACTGCGACCAGTGAACGCATGTAGAGGGTGTTTGCGCGCACGCAGATCTTTCGAGGCGCCTGCACCGCCCATGGCGCAACGACGCGGCGCAGATCAAGGCGGCTAATTGGAGCTGCTGCAGAGGAAGACGATGAGGCAGCAGCCTCTATCTCGTCCTCAGGGTAACGCCAATACACAAGCTGGTCAACGGAGAGCTTGCACCAACAACGAGTCCACACACCCATTCCACCGGATTCGTCGAACACCGTCTAGTAGTAGCAGCGACAGATAAGGTAGGACTTCTACTGGACTGAAATGTGGACATTACCTGTGAACTTTACCTACATTCGGCACTTCTACAGCCACGCTGGACAAAGCCTATGGCTTTCCGCTGCCGTCACTCAGCAACTAATCCCTGGAATATTGATAGTCGTAAGTTCGTTGATCAAATATCCAACATGTACCTAGCAGAGGTTCACCATCGACCTGGAGTTCATCTAATCTGTGTCTACGAGGTGATTCAGTGCGGATGTTAACATGTGTGAGTATATAAGACAAAATTCGTGTCCTGGGCCTTTGTATTTTTAGTGTACCATCAGCACTAGCTCAAACATTATCCCATGACAGGTCACTCCAATGCATAGAGCTAGAATCATCAGGAGTGCAGATAATGATCACGTTTTTGGAGAAATTTAGTTTTGAGAGGCGATGTCAAGCCTAGCATCTTCAAAACGTTATCTGCACTTCTACTGCCGTAGCACATAATTAAGGTTAATTCGAGTTTCGTTTTGACGGATGATTTTGCTCCTGAAAATGAGTCAATCGGACGGCGCTTTCGAACTTGGAAATGAGTCCTGAAGGGTAATAGGGAGACGACAGTAGGAAGTACAGCTTTAACCTAAACTACCCTAGATGGCTTTATAATGTTTAAAGTGGAAATTTTACCCAACCACACTGTGAACCATAAATTAGATGAACTAAGCTCTATTGGAACCAAAAGTTGTGCCATTAAATTCAGACAACCTGAAAATACCAGTGAACTGTTGGGCCTACAAAACGCCATCCATTATTCAAGAAGTTTTATTCGGTCAGTAATTTTAATCCTGATCACAAATGAACCTCGTCGGAGCTAAAGTGAAGCTGGCTGAAAGTCCCAACTGCATGCAAAATAGCGGCATATACAATATCTAAAGGGGTTGCCAATCTCCAATAAACCAA
>NW_020170479.1:194814-207584 GCF_000524195.1 Echinococcus granulosus
TATGGAAACCAAATCAAAAGTTGAAAGTTACATCTGCCTCATCACAGTATACACGCAAGTAATATCCCAAAGGAGAATTCGCCAGTAATGGCCAAAAGGTCAGTCAAATTTATGTGCTAGTGAATGGTGCAAACTAATAACTGTTAAGATGCTGACAAAGTCATTGTCAACTGTGGTTGGGCGTGCACAATTCGAGTAACCGCACTCCATCGCGTCTTATGCACATTCTGATGACAGCTGTTGTGGTTTCCATAGCCTGCTCCATCGCAAATTAATTCAATCAAACCTCGAGTCTTAATGGTACATCAAATTGTGGAAAACACCTCTATAACGAGATTAACCGATGATGGAGAATGAGCCGGCAACTCACCAAAAACCCCCGTTTGAGGACCGCAGATTGTAGCCGTACCGTAATGTCGACGAAGCCGAGTGGGCCGGCAAGTGGGGAAGATCGAGGAAGCCCGTCCAGGTACAGTGGCATCTCTACATGGTCCCCTCCACCAGCCACTTCACCCGTCTCCTGCCCCTCTGCTGCTGCAAACGCGTATGCACCCACTGTGCTGTTCCCATCCCCGACTCCTCCTACACCGCCAGGCCTGGCACGCGGCAGTCGACCGAACAGAAGATCGTCGTGATGACGAAGACTCACCGAGGAGAGCAGAGTGAAGGCTGTGTACGAACAGAAAGTGGCAACTTTCATGGATGCGTGTCCGGATCTATCCGATATGTTGACTAGTGAGTGAGATACTCCACCTATCATTTATTTCGCTTTTCACTTACCAACATTATAATTTGTAAATGTTAAATATTTTTATCTAAATTGAAGCCCTTGCAATTGGTTAGGTGGTGATGAACCCATAAACCATCCGTAAATACAGTGACACGACTAGTGATATGCGACTGCAGGGTAATATTTTCACTGTAATTGACAATGCGGTTCCACACCCACTTCAGTCACCACGCTAGAAGCACCACTCCGGTCACACCGTCTATGCTACTAGTTCCCTATTCCTTCTAGGCACCGGCAAAGCTACTTCTTGACTGGGCTCAAAGGGTAGCCCAAACGACAGACACAAATGTTTGGTAAATAAGGTTTAGCATTGTCTGGGTAATAGCACCACTGTTATTTAATAATATCGACACCACCACTGCCACCACCCTCGCCACGATTTCACGTGCGACTGCAACTCACGTGGACCGCAGTGCAGTAATTTGGAGAACTAGGAACAACACAGGGTAGGTTAAGAGAATCCACTGCTTTTATGGTTACGTTCCACGACATCATTGCTGGCCAGATCACATAGTTCTTCACACAACCTAATGTTAAATCATCTCGAAAGGTAACTCACGCTATCACCTCTCTATGAAATTTCAAGAGAGAATACAACAATCACATCCGTGATTGAATCTCCGCTCAAAAGACTACCCAGCAAGGTATCTTGCTCACCAGCAGACAAATCTATATCTTCCTTTGGTTGTGAAACGTAGTACTTCCTCTTTTTCGATGAGAGCAGCAAGGAAGACATATGCAACCCACCGCACTTCTTAGCAGATGAAATGATAGGCGATTTCTCCATAATTGAGATGTTAGTTCTTCTCGACACCGGCGTCTGGAGACCTGAAGACTGCTGGCGATCCGTTGAGGTACCACGACCGCCACTACTACCAATACCCCCACTGCCACCCGTCTGCAGGCAGTAGACCTCGATGTTAATGACAAAGTCTGGACGCAGGGGCACGATCTACACAGGGGAAAGAGAGGATCAACAGCCAGTGTGAGTAAACATGACATTTAGTTCACTCAGACAAACCCCTTTACAACAGGATAGATTGTGTGATGTAACTGAAAATGACTCCAGAGGGGGAAATCGGCACACTCACATCAATATCCGCGAGGAGATCGACGAAAGCGGCGCCCCGAACAGTACCAGCTGGAAGATCAGCCACCCGCATGAGTGTCACCGTCTGGGTGTGGTAGATCCTCCCTTCACCAACGCATCTGTTAAGGAAACAAAGAACAGATCAATGACAAAATCATCGGTAGATTCAAAAGTAATTAAGCGATCCGAAATTGAGAAAAGAGTGAATCGGATATTCATCCTCCCACACTTTCTAGATGGGTGATCCAGCGATAGGCTCCAAAAGGTTCAATCAACGCTGGATAGATGGAAGGATCTGTGAACAAAGGGGAGAAGGAGGACGGATGAGTGTGGAATAGATAGACAGATGCTTCTGATTCAGATAGATGGGTGTTGCATAGATGACTGAATGAATATTCGGATGGAAGTGTCAAGGGTGAGTGAATGTACAGGTGCTGTAAACATGGCCGGAGGCAAACTTATGAACGATTAATAGATTGCAAGCAGATGCAATGTGGAATGATAGACAAGTGCAGTAAGAACTAATGAACCGATGGATCCGGTACGGTAACAACGGCAAAGCAAGACTGGGTGGATGAATGGTTTCTAGATAATTTCAGACCGAATAAATGCATCTGAGTAAATCAACCGATACTTTTGTCACTCAGATACACCTAATCAAAAGAGGGGACACTGACTTGAGTACGGCAAGGATGTGATACTTCACTGGTCGCCCACCATCCACAGTCCGTAGCCTCTCACCCACTCCAACGACCACATAGCCGCCACCGCTACCACTACTACCGCCAGGGAGAAGTGGCTTCAGCGCCACCCGAACAGCATGTAGTTGCAACCGCGCCCGCAACGGCTCTCCACGCATCGGCGGCACCATCACCGGTGAACCCTTGTGCAGTAGAGCCAGCTCCTCTAACAATGCCTGCCGTCGCTGACCTGAAGATTGCACGTATTAGGGAGTGATGGCTACTAATGATTCACGAGTAGAAACCAATTACCTGAGACCACAGAACACAACTGATCAATACCTCAATTGCAGGGTAGTTATCCAAGATCTCATTACTCATACATTTAATTTACCATCCTCAGTGGCATGAAGATCCGTACATATCATTTATGCCACCAGCTCACCATTCCTGCGCATTCCCACTTATGCGCCACCTAGGCGTGTCCTTTACCAAGGCCTGAGAGAGGACTCTGATGATTCCCTCCTAGCAGACCCGCAACTTCCATGACGTCTGTCGAGAACTACTGAAACTACGCCAACCACTGACAGCTGTCCACATTATCAAGTTCAGGAAGCTGACCACTGACAGTGGCACTCACTTTCAGTGGTCCAAAAGCCGTGCGTCATGCAAATGATTACAGAATTTGCGTGAGTCAGGAATGGCATTGGGAACTACTACCGGCTTTTGTTCCACGCCACTGGTAGTAACCCATTCAACCGGATGGGCTGCAAAGTGGAAAGGAGGGACGCATGGCAGGCATGGCCCTGTAAAGTCGTTTCACATTATCCTGCATCATGGTTTCGCTTCAAGGAGAATGCTCCACCAACTGACAATAAAAGGGCCCGCTGTAGGACACCGTCTAGCCCCAAGAAAATCGCGTCAAATTATTTCCTCCGCTATGGCCCATAAATATAGCACGACTGGTGATGTCACCTTTGTCCGAAAACTAACGTCTTCTCATTCTAGTTAAAATCATCGCACGATTTTTCACCTGAAGCGCTGATGGCTTTAACGCATTTGGCCATCAAGGGGAAAGACCGGTGACTCGGAAATGTTCAAACTAACCCGGGCTTGTTCATTCGCCCACAAATCGACCTCCACGCTTCTAAACTACCACGTCTACCCTACGCTTATAACAAACGTGCTCCCAGGCTGGTATGGTCCGTGACACCATCAGCAATAACTCGGGCACTGCCATGTCAGCCAGATGACAAGGAACATCAGTCGACTGTGTCAGGTTGATATCAGTAGTCGGCAGCAGGTTCACGTGCATAAAAATGCTACTAACAAGCTTACTATAAAACGTTAAGCATAATTTCATTTGGAAAAAAATTTCAAAACTAATAGAACGCGTAGCCTAGAACTAGACCGACAGTATACTACCAACGACCCAAAAAGTAGACTTCATCCGGTACCCACATGCCAGCAGGAAACGTAGGTTAAGATCAATCAGGGTAGCTTCGCCAACAGGAACAGATGCGCTGCTGCTGGATTTGGCCGATTTGCCAGTCGCGACGGCCTTAGCAGAGGAGTGCAGTTCGGTGAGCTCGGTGCTTAGTTCCATGATTAACGACTTCTCGCGAGTGATGAGATCGGCGATGTCCTTCATTCGCTCCAACCTGCGCAAGGTGACTGCCTCCGCCGCGGCGATTTCTTCGAATGGAAGAAACGAAGGCTATTACGAAGTCATCAGTTGTTAAGTCTCTAGTGTAAACTGACATACACCAGTATGAAAGACCCCATTTTGTCAATGATATCAGTGTGGTAAAAGGATATTTTAGTCCCCACGGATTAAAATCTAGTCCAGTTTCATTGTCCACCGACCATACCCATAGCCTCCTGCATCTTGCATAAGCTATCAATAAAGCTTCTCGCATACTGCTATGCCGTGTTGCGTAGTCGAGCATGACCTTGAGTCCCCACACTGTACAGAATTTCAACACTGTCCGTACACCTACCAGTATTGCTACGTGATGGACGGCCTCCCCTCGTGATAGGCGTTGGTGGGCAAACGAAGTCGAGGAGGGCCGAGGCCTCCCGACTCATTCGCCGCGGCGCATCCGACGACTTTCGTCCTCTCGAAGAGGATGACGGTGAGACGAGCGCGGCTGTGGCAGTGAAGGAGGGGCGATTGCTGGTCGGCTCTGAGTTCACCGAGTCACCTTCGCTACTGTCGTCATCAGACGAACTTGCACGACTGCTGCTACTCATGCTGCTCACCTCGTCAGTATCCGAAGCCGATGATGTCGATCTCTCAGCCGCTGCGGAAGAGGAGCGCCGAGAACGGCAACAATTTCGATTGAGACGATCCGCGGAGTTGGCAAGACGAGCGGCACTTTCCAGAATGCCGAAGGAGTCTACGCAAGAGGAGATCAAGTCATTGCTGAATTTACATTGTTTACTGTTCTTCCACTAAAGTCTTATAAACGATATCCTATTTAAACTTATTAAAGAGAAGTTTGTGAAAAAATTAAAGTGCAACACCTTGACGGCGACACTTCAAAAAGACCAATGACCACAAATTCGTGTGCGTAGTCAAAAGCATTGACTAGTTTATAAGTTGAGAATCCGCTACATCTGTTCCACATAGTCCATATCCATCCCCTCTCTCAAAAGGCTACGCTCAAGTACTACGAGCCTGACTTGACAATGCCAGCCTTGCAAGCAATTTAACTAATTGCCTTTCCTTTCCTTTCCATTTCCTTTCTTTTGTCTCGATACCAAGAGTCCCATCGGGGGGTTTTCCCTTCCTGGCTGGAGACTTGCTCAACCTTACAAATGTTTTTTTTTTTCAGCTGTCAATCCAAACGATGAGAAACTTGTGCTGGCAGTTCCAATTCCTATTTTTAATGCCATTATATGTAGTACGGGCTGAATGTTTGCTCAACACAGGATGAGAATCTTGGCTGACGATTAAAAGTAAGGACATTTGCAAGACCCTGATTAGATCAATTGTTACTCAACACGAGATTGACTCGGTCATTGAGTGCAAAAAAGGAGCTACGAAATTGTTCATTAACACATGAGGTTCGAATATGTGCCAATACACGGTACGAATGGAACATTTCACCTATCCTCACAGTAATTGGTGGGTATGTCGGTATGCATAGCCGCAAAGCGCATACTTCTAGGAAAAGGGATGGAAGCGATTAAGGTGAACAATAAAAATGATTCTAAATGGATGTTTATTTTCCTTTAATGTAACCTACCATCCCCCTCCCTTCCGTCCATGAGTTTTTCTACGACATCGGACCCACTTTATGGGAAGCACTGGTGTAACATCAATCAATTCGACTTTGGGATATTGGTGGAATCAGACAACAATAAATACGAATAAATTTTAATCAGCGGTATTAAACGAGTATGAAGATTATGACACCATCAAAATAATCTACTCTGGCTACTCGAAGTCTTAAATGAGTGGCTGCATTCCCAATGGAAGTAGAGGTTGAATCTATTATTCCACAAAAAAAATACCTTTCGGAAACAAAACATCGGAACTATTTGCAAGAATGATTAAAAGCGGAAGACCCTCCTTGGGTGTTAAGGCATTACTAATATTTGAGGATAAAAAACAAATAATCCTAAAATAAAATATTTCTTTAATGACATTAAGACAAGAACGCAGTATGTGGAGAGTGTGTACATCAATCCGCATAGCATCAAAGGCCAGGAGCATTCAAAATGAACAGTTTTTACACCAAAAATAGATGTCGATATCTCTCCAAATAGGCTAGACAATATGCAGCACAAATCTCCCTGCACTAAATCTAATAAGAACATATCTATCCTCTCTCTCACCTCCATCCACATACTTGTACCTTTCTCCAGGATCGTTAGGGACGGAACTGTGCCCTCGTGAGGAAGAGTTAGGGGCGGAAGAGGCAGCGCTACTCACATTGGGTACCTCCCCTTCAATCTCTACCTCCGAATCACCAGGAGCGGAGCCTGGCTTCGATTCAAAGGTGACAGAGCGCTGGCGTGGCAGCTGCGCGTTGGCTGCCTCCATTGGAGGACTCTCATTGAGGTTGCTGCAGTTCGGCCAGTTGCGGAGAACGCCGCGACTTAAACCACCGCCGGCACTGTTTGTGTAGGCACCGAGTCGTGGTCGACTGTAGTAACGGTGCGGGAATACTGGCTGGGTGGTGCTTGGACACTCGGGAACTGCAAGGCGAAGAGTTAATTCAAAGACCACTGTTTCGTGCGCTTCTTCAACTGCACTAGTTTTTCAATCTGAAGAGGATGACATTTCAACAGTACGCCATTTCAACTAAAAAGACGAGTTGACACGCCTCTTCATCATGCTGGTTAAAATCTAAGGGACGATCAGCGTGCAACCTTTGCTGATCTGTGTCTTTCAAATCCACATGTAAGTTACTGGATGCTTATTTGACCTCTACCGGAAAATAAGCAACAAATCATGAAAAAAAAGTAGAAATAATTGGCTTTTAAGTCAGAATAGGGGAAGAAAGACGAGTTTTGGGAAGACCACTTACGAACTGAACCCTTTAGCTAATTTAGAACTAGTTGTCTCAAGAGTTAACCGCAAGCCTTAAAAGTTGGGCTTAATGTGGAACCAGATTATTTGTACGTCCCAAGAATATAGAACGGTGTTCAAATTTGGAGCAAGCTATCAGGCCTCTACCACACCACTTTGTGATTTAAAGCGATAGTAGTTGAAAGCGGAGTCAGTGGAAAACTAACTGCGAGGGGACTTTTGATTATGCCCAACATCGCAACAATACCGCATGCAGCAGTAAGCAGCAGGTACTTCCTGTTACTCATAGCTGGCGTTCATGTTGTAAGACACCCCGAGTCGATAACCCTAGCGGTAGGCAAAAGTGGTAGTGCGTAGACGTGCGAAAGGCAGTGCGGTTAGGATTAATCGCTTGTCAACGACCACTTACAATCTCACTTCGACCGCTCCAGCTCACACGGTTTGGTATTCTGATAAGACGCCAACTGCCACCATTTCTGTACCATTTCAGCCCCTACCCGGATACGGACATGTAATCATCTTCATCTATTACTTTCAACTCCTTTGGTCCGCTTAAGACGCAAGACCTGTATTCGCCATTTGTTTATGATGACCAGTTGTGCCACGCCGGACTTAAATAAGAGTGAGGCGCCGTACATGTAAGGTTGGTAGCGAACGTGCCAAGAATGGGTGCAAATTAGCATGAACTCACCAAAGTATTCGCGTTTAGGAGATTTCGAGAGGTCGATAAAACCGGCCGATTTGGAGCGGACACCTTCCTCCACATCTGGAAGTAGAGGTGGTGGTGGCAAATCCGCTAGAATGTCCGCTGTGGGGGCCAGTGGTTCCTCGATTCCAACAGGAGGCGGCTAAAAAGATAACAAAGGAACGTGGGAACCACATTTATGAGAATCGCCTCAACTTTGATTTAACGTCATAAGCTATTCACCGGTAGTTCAGGGATCCCGACATCAATAGATTCCATCAGCAAATTTTCCTACAACAAAGGCAAATCATTTACGATTATGGCTGGGACAGATCGCTTATTCCACCGCATAAAAAAATTTGTGTGAATTACGTTGCAAGCTGGGACTCCGCCAACATCAGGCATCCCACGTTTTTCTAAAGAAAAAGTAGGCGGCTGAAAAAGAAAATGCAATTAGTCAATTGAGCCGAGTCGTCAAAACGCGGGTGAATACAGGGTAAAGAACCTGAATTGGTCGGAGTGGAGGTCTTTCAGTGACCGTATTTAGAGTTTCTTTGCTCATAAGACCCTCCCAAAATTGCCGTAACGATGAGACGTGGGCCGGTGTGACAGATGAAAGACTTTCCTGAAGAAAATTTGGTCACTTTTAATAATCACCAAACTTACTCTGAAATGGCTCTTTTTTGAAGCACCATCAGGTGTCTTGTCAGCGCTACCAGAAACTCGTGGTCGGCTTTTCTGGCGCCTAGTGTGCCACAAATCATCCTCCCATTTTCGTATCTAGGCAGAAGGATGTCAAATCGGGAACAGTGTTTCTACTTCATTGGCGAGAGCCGTATACTTCTCCTTTGATACGTACGAGGTGTTGCCATCCATGTCACTAGAGCTAAATTTTGTCTCAAGATAGTTAGCTTTTGGCAAATTCCGAGTTAATGTCTCAGGCTTAGTTAAATAAGTATCAGCCTTAGTGACAAGGTTGGACACCAAAAAGTGCGTTTTTGCGCATAAAATCGAGAAAAAAGATAGTATCTGACATGATCTAGACTTCCACAACACTTACGATATTGAGCAAGACTTAGGCGCACAAAGTTTTCCTGTTGCAATGGCACATAATTATTCACACGGCATGCAAACTAACTGAAAGAATATTCATTAGAAAATGCGATGGATGATATACTAAGAACATCCAGAGACGCCTTATCAGTACACACAAGTGCGACCGCAATTCCTATGAACTTACTATCGGTAAAACTCAAGCAATTAATTTGGTGAAATTGAAGTTTAAAAAATATTAGTGTAACACCCCGCTCACCTTTCGTGCTTGAGCGGACTACCATCCATGCGCCCCAAAGACGGCACCGTACTTTAAAAATCAAATTACCGCCAATCCAGCTTCACACGTTTTCGGCATCATCAACAATATTTGCATCCTAGTTTGTTGGCAACTAGTACAGTTAATTAAGTTTTTTTGACACCGATTTCTATTATTCATAAAGTTGCTACACCTAAATAAAAACCAGCATATAAATGTACACACATTGCGCTTCCGTATCGTGAATACAAGTGCGTTGAAATGGCCAAGGGAGCAGCCCAAAGGAAAACCCCATCTAAATGCTGAACCTTCAAGCCACATCGAACACATACTTGAGCTGAAGCCGTTTCTACCACAATGAGTGTCTATACCCCAGAGACTGAACAGCTATCAACCACCATGTCTTCTGTCCCGAAAACTCCAGCATGCACGGCAACCCAGTCATCAGCAGAGCACCAGCGCCCACTGTAGCGTCCCGAGACTCCCTGAAGACGAAAGAAGACACAATACTCGGGCGGAATATATATATTCAGCACGGAGAAGGTGTCTGGGCTATTGGCATAACCCAAAAGGGCAGCCCACCCAGCGAGGTACAAGGGGGCTAATTCGAAGTACAAAAGTGGCGCCTCACCAGAACCGAGGGATAAACCACTATCGTATTACACCACCTATCACAGTCGCCTACCGGCACAGCAACCTCGTGTGTCCCCCACCTTCCCTCCACACAGACCGACGACCGTATCCATGCGTGGTAGTAAAATCTATTTGATACAGATAGAATTTCTACAATCAAAAGGACGGGCAGCTACTTCTTCTTTGAAGCCTTTTTTGCTAATCTCGCCTCCTCGTGCTTCTCTTCGACCAGTTTCAGGAACTTCGGATCTCGGTGGTCTACGTAGTAGCCGAATCGATCCCGAGCCTACAATTTAGAAAATACCTACCACCATGAATGAAGAAGTGTAAATGGGCCAAAAGCACACAACACATTTGTGAGGGATGATTTTGTATTCACCAAATTCAATCCTGTTTTGTAAATCCAGCGCTTGGCGACTACAAACACCCCATGTCAAACTAACACTGCAAGCAATTTGTAAAGGTTCACAATTTAAAAAGTAGAAATTGTAGGCGAACAAGCAGAAACACGGCATGGAGTGGATTGGAGTCCCCTTAACTCCAAAAAGACACTACTTTATTAGCGCGGCAATATCAGGACTGGGATTTATTTGCAGTATGGCAAGCTTATTTCTTTTGGAAACAAAAGAAATTAGGATATAGAAATAAACTTTCGACTAGGAACCTGAAAACTACTATGTATGCTTGAGCCGAAATGCAGATTAAGATCAAGTGTTTAAACGACTTTTATGATTTTCAGAGTACTCATGCTTCTGGGTAAAGCCAAGGACACATACGAACAAAAATTTCTAGTCCACAAATACTACTTACACAAAGTTATGGGCTTTAAAGATCAAAGGCAGAACTAACAATGAAATTTTTAGACAAAGCAAATGTATATAACAAAAAAGGGGCCTCATTATTTGGGAGCGGTTGAAAGTGGAGTCAATGAAGCAATCTTGCTCAAAGGTCTAGTAAAGTTTTTGAGGTGTGGTCTAAACGAAACGCTAATCCATACCAATAATCATACACAATTCACCGCTCCTGGTACAAAGTATAAGTGGAAAGACACCAAAAGCGTTGAAATAAGGCTGAAATAGCTTCCCACCCTTTGCTACTTCACAGCAGATAAAAGCTTGAGATTAATATCATTCACCTTAAAGTGTATTTGCATGCAACCACTTTATTTATAAGAATTTTCCAGATAAAGAGGTTGGGTTTAAAAGGATATAAAAATGATACGCAATCCGGAGTATAGCCAAACAAGGCCCCAAATAATGGGATTAACAGTGTGTACAACTAGACCAAGAGGATTAGCCAGTGTCTTTAGCCTGAAAAATTTTACGTAATTTAATTATTCTGAGGTCCAACTCATAAACAATGTTGAACGTAAAATTAAAGAAAAAACTTGCCTCTTCCAGAAGTTGTCTCCTCTTCTCTTCCTGCACCTGAGCCGCTTGTGCCTTCTTCTCCTGATTGGCCCGATACTTCTCCAAGATTTCAGGCAAACGCTCCAGATTCTCTGTGATTTTGCGGATCCTTTACCAAGAAAAGGGAGTGAAAATTCCGTACATTAGAACCAAACCTGACGATAAAATACTGAAATACCATGAAAACCTTGTAGTTGATTTAAGGCTAAACAAGAACAGGAAATAGTGCCGGAAAATCCATACCTCTCTTTCTCCACCTTGGCTTTCGCCGCGTTGGCTTCAATCCGCCTTTGTTTGAACTCTTCAATATCTGGCTCAAGTCTCTTTTTTATTTCCCTTTCCCTCGCCAAATACTCATATGAGTCGAATAATTCACATGGGTTAACGCCGCTTGAAAGACCATAAATGCCAAACAGTCTCCTCTGGTAAGCTGGTCGTTGCTCGTGGTCATATTTCACTGGTAGATGGATGCGTCTATTTCGAGCAATAAGATGGTGAGGGAATCTGTTTATATCAAATGCTTTCAATTCACAGGGAACGGCCTTGGTGGATGACCATTCAGCCTCCCACTGGTCCATAACAGAAGGGTACCCCCTACTTAGGTTGTCGTAGTCTGTGAGGCTGAATGGATCACGCCATCCCGGGTAGTACTTTTTACTTCGTGATGGAACACAGAGGAAGAGGAGCTTATGACATGGCGAAGAGACAGAAAACATTACAGCGAAAGCACAAAACAAGTAAAATTTCAGTTGTAACGAAAGCAATGATTCGATTAATGTTATATGTATTACTTGACTATGGGCTCAAGTGGCGCTTAGTGAAACACCACATTCGTAAAGCGGGGCCAGACCGGAGGTAATAAAACAAATTCGTGTAATCGATTGTTGATTTTTAATGTTTATGTGTTAAAACTTTTAAAAAACATAAAATTTGGCTACAATTAAAAATTACGCCTGCTTTAAGCTAATAGATAATTAAGAATATACATTCTTAAGGCGTTACAGAGCCCCTAGTTCTCCTCGAATTCTTAAATAGCCGTGCTGTTACAGCGGAAAGTATACTACTAATATGTGGAACAGTTGAGTGGCTACTAACATGGCCTGATTGTATTGATGCTTAGCGGGAGTATATTCACGCAGCCAAACACAAAGTTCCACAAACTACCCAAGTACTGCAGTGTAATGACTAGAACCAATGCATTTATTTACCTTTAATTTTAATTTTTAGATTTCTAATGGCTCTTTTCTGGACATTGTATTCTATATCATTTGGCCTACATTGTGCTTCAAATATTACCCTTTTACAGTCTGTTTCTTAAGCTACAAAAAGTATATATTAAATCTTCTGTTTTGTCCTAGCAAGGTGCTTCTCCTATCTTGTTGGAATTCCCTCCTGAAAATCAATATCTACTGTTTAGTTTTTACTTATAGTTATTAGCAGATATGTCCCTGTAGCGTCCCCAGACTCCCTGAAGACGAAACAAGACAAAATACTCGGGCAGAATATATATATTCAGCACGGAGAAGGTGTCTGGGCTATTGGTATGGCCCAAAAGGCCAGCCCACCCAGCGAGGTACAAGGGGGCTAATTCGAAGTACAAAATTGGCGCCTCACAAGAACCGAGGGATAAA
>NW_020170479.1:207684-219946 GCF_000524195.1 Echinococcus granulosus
TCCCATCCTTAAATTAATTTCAATAGTTTGACGTTTTTATTCCCAATTTCTAGTCCCTTGCGACACAGTAATCTCATTTTTTATCCAATTAATATTCTCACAGTACTACAAAACCTAGCTGGTTCAAATCGTATTTATCGGTCCTACTTTGTTTTGTGCAACATCCATTCACCAAACAGAGGAGTTTGTGACGCTTTGACGCCGTATCGACTAACTTCTCTCCACCAAAACGTCCTTGAGGTGCGGATTCAATAAAGCATTATTTCTACCCTTCCCAATTAAGGCTACTGCTTTCTTCATTGACAGTTTATGCTAGTGGCCATGGGAAATTGATTACTTAGCCGCACTGGTTTGTTCTCCTCTATCCAAATTCCAAACTATTTAAGTAAATGCAGCATTTTGCTTCTGTTAATTTTAATATGGATGATTGCAGCTGTTTACTTGTTATTACCAAACACATAGATTTGGTGATGAGAGTCCTTGTACCTATAGAAAAATTTCGCAGTCCATTAGCTACCCACATTTTCGACATCATCATAGCTCTTAAATTCAGCTAAATGGTGAACGATTCTTTAAAATCATTTGTACTTAGAAATTTGTGAGTCAATATCTGATAAATGGAACAAGGTAGCTCTGAATATCACCCACACAAATGCATACCCAAGAAAGAGGTAACATCAATATGAGGCGTAGTTAAATAAGGCCTGAAAGCCTGAGATTTCCGCCAAGTCTTTGGAGATTTGGGTGGCTGTACTCGTGCTATGCCCCCACAAAACCGATTACACGCGTTGACCTTAACATCCATGCAAATGGCTTATCAATGAAGGGTTTGTTGCATTCACGGAATTCACTTTACACGAAGGTGAAATTCTGACCTCTAACTGGCGTGGAAAAGGGGAAATACTAAAGGTTACGAGTTCTTTAACATCTACACAAGTTATGGGAAAGAAGGCGATACGAATGCATCCGGTATCATCGTCTTTCAGGTATTTTACAAAAGGGACGAAATACCTTAGAATTGAAAACTAACTTAGCTTCACTACTGCTACTACCGCCACCAACGACGCCACCGCTGCTGCTGCAAGCACCATTGTCAGAACGCCCTGTAATTGCATGTCAGAAGGCGAGAGAGGGAGAGCGCGCAAGCGAGAGAGGGCTGTAATCGCATCATAAATGTTGCCCCAAAGTGGGTCATTTGCGTTGCTATCGTGAGCGCTCATTTGCACCAATTAGAACACGCCAATTTGGTGTGAGCGTGGCCGATGTGATCGACCGATCGATTGATCGGTGGACAAGCGCTAATCAGAACACCGCCACCACCAGCACTGCCTCGTCTTTGAGGTGAGGCTTCAGCTAGCAATGAGGGTAGCGAATTCCACTCCAATTGCAGTCATTCCTACTGAAACTTACTTACACCTAACTGCTTTGCTCATGAGTACAACCGAAGCCTTGGGAATGCATTAATGCCTTTGCTACCGGTGACACGTATTTGTGACGTCTCTATTTTCTAATCCGAACTCATCGTCACTAATAGGCATCACGTGTTCCACTAAATGGTTGCATTAAGTCGCATGTAGCAAACCGACTGGTTAAGTTACGAACAATGAAATAAAGCAGCAGTTGAATGTGAACATATATACAAGAGTAAAATATTAGGGTTGTGGTAATTGCTTTTACTCGGTAGTGAATGCGCTAATGGGGATATTTGCTCTCGGTGGCTGGAGAAGTATCGTAAGACTTCTTGAAAAATGCAATTTCATTCCTGGTAAACATTGCCGCCTCTAATCCTACCTACTTCATTAATTAATTGGAGCACAAATGCAGCAAAGATGAGCACACTTTTTTGACTCTGGGTGTGATTTCGTCTTTTCCAAATGCTCAGGGGTAAGATTGGTTCATTCCATCGGCTAGCAATTACTCGTGGATCGCATATGCATGCTTCGGTGTTATTTTCCCTTACGTAAAGTGATGCTGACAAATATGGAGCTGGTAACAGTACTGTGTATTTGAAAGAAAATCTGAGCTGGGGAAATTGTTTTTATAGTTTTTTCTTTGGTTATATGCGTTAAAGAAATGAAAGGTAATGAGTTGATTCCATGAGCATACCTCAGACACCAGCCTGTCTGGTTTCACGTGGAGTTATCATTTCGATTCTGTCAATTTGCAAAAGAAGCTGCCTTTTTTAATCCCCACTTATGTTGGCTACACAATATTTCTCCCAATTTTTCGGCCCAAATTAACTGCTGCTCATTAGCTAAAATAAATTAAGAACAACCTTTGGCTGACTTTATTGTTTCCCACTTTGTTAATCTATTTACAACGCACCATCTGATGAAATCAGCTATCATAAGCTACCGAATAACATGTCACATATATTTGCTCTTGATGGCCTGCCCTTTCAAACGGACTGCATGGCCTTGCAGGCCAGTAAATGAAGGGCTTGACAATCTTAATATAAATGCCCCATTACCGCCTCATTAGCTAAAGTTGATCGCTTCAGTTAAGGAGAGTCAATGAGAGGTGATGTAAGCGTAAAGAACGCAAGCTTTGGCACAACTGCAAGTTAGCAGTTGGCACCGCGCCAAGTTGCTCGCACGTACGCACGCGAACACGCAGGCAACACACTCACGCGCATGCATGCGCTAGTGCCAGGACCGCTTCTCCTAGGGCGGGTGGGGACGCCTGCATTTTGAATTAACCAAACCTGCGTGCAACAAAACTCGACTAAATCTCACGCCTTAGTGGGGCCGTTATTTTGACTTTCTCAATTCCCCTTTTTTTACGGATGCCTTTCAAGTGTACAGGGAAACCAAAACTCCCACATGGCAAAATTACGTCACAAAAGGACAATTGCGAATTAAGAAATACACTACTGTCTAAAATCAGATATTGTCAGAAATGTAAAGCGATGGGGGCAAAGTTGTTGTGGGGCGATAGCGTAATATTGCCAGGAGATAAACCCGCATTCCCAACAACCGCTGTCAATCATTAATCAAACCAGTACGTAGTCGTGCAATCTTCCGCATTCTTCTTGCAACAAAAGGCCAGAATCGACTGCATTAAGTACACGCAAATGGGTGCAGTATTGAGGGCAAAAAGTAGTCTTCGAAGCTTTAATACCCATCCCACTTTTTATTATAATTAAGCAGTCGCATTTGTTGCCCCACCCAACTCTGAACTAGGCTCGTCGTAATTTACAACTTCTGTGTCTGTTAATGCTTTTGTTATGGAATACTTTCAGACCTAAAATGTTGTTCGAGGCGATTAGTCAAAGTGCAAGATGTTAGCCTTAATTACGTCGAACGGAAGAGTACCACTGGCAGCAAGTAAGAGTCACCTTGTGCTAAACTACGAGAACCTTGTTTTGACAGTTTTGCAATTATGTATTTGATCACACGGATCTGAATGGGAAGAACAAGAATTACTTTAAATCGTCAGATCTCATGGGGTTTCAGAGCATGTAAAAGTACTGGGGCTCAGTCGAGGGCACCCCATGATACAGAACAACATCTTGACGATCAAAGTAAATGTTTCACATTTTCTGATATGACTTCTTCATTCTAGCCTCACACCAAAATCACCACTGATCTATTTTGGCACTAGAAACACCAACCTACAGCATAAGAGCTTTTGATCCACTAAAAGTCATAGTTTTCATGAGGTCTTTGGGACTCCTGCACTTTCTCCCTTCTTTGGTTAAATTTGTTATAAATGTTGGTAAAATCTGGTCTACCATGTTGCGTCTTCGTTTAGCGGAGAATGGGCACACAAACATCAAGATTAAATCTCAAGTGAAATTGACACATCTTGGCGATAAGGACAGCTGAATTAAAAACAATAACTTTAGCCAGTAAATCATATATTTCATACTTTATTTAGTCCAAATTTTGCAGTGTTGTGGCTGAATGTACGCACATGATCGGTACATGAATATCTACACACACACACCGATCTAATGACTTTCAGCACCCTTAATCGCCTTTTACTGTGGTAGGCGCACTTAATTGCCTGTACCATCAAAGCCGTGTTTTGTTTACAAGAACCAATTTGTAGGTCCTGGTGATTTGAAGCCGAATGTACGCATTACTGTAGTGAAAGGAATTTCATGTCTCTATTACCATTTTGATAATAAAGAGACCTGTCAGTCATAGCAGGCTCTAATCACCCTCCTGGTGGCCTGGTGTCTTGCTCATCCTCGTAGCCTCTCAGATTTCCTACAAGTAAATGCTACATTACCATTTCTAGGTTGGTATTCTTGGTTGTTATCGTAGGCAGAGATTTTGTGGTTATTCGGAGCTTCATATTAGATGTGTAAAGTTTTGATCTTGCGGCCATAGAGATTCTTCCCATAAAAAACAACTTTAGTAATTATATTTTGCTCGTTGTTTGTTTGACACTAGGTTTGGTAAAGGGGCTACTTAGATGCTCTGCTATTGTACCTTCGCCGGGTGGGCTGACCTCCAACCTATGCCAGTCGGCCCCGTCCCGACTGTACGTCGACGATACACATTCTGCCCTGATATTATGTCTCCCTTCGTCTTCAAGGAAGTCTCTAAACGCTGCACTGGTAGTAAAGGAAAGAAAACCCTACCTTAAGGGACCTTTATCCTGATTTCTACTACCGGGTGATAAACCTTGGCGGGGTGGAAGAATTGAATTTGTCGTGGATGGGAAAGTCTGCGACAATCCCTTGTAAAAGAGCTAAAAGTGAGGTCTACCTTTGGCAACTACCCTAGTTCCATGTTCTGTAGGTATGTTATTTATAGAGTGAAGTGGTACTAGCCGTGAAGCATCTAAAAATGTTTGCTGCGGAGATGCTTAACGTAGCTGTATGAAGATATCAAATACGAGAACTCGTCATGCCTCCTCCATTTCTCCATCAGCTGGATAGAATCCAGGTAGATGAAGCTGGGTAGCACCGAAGTGAGAACAAAGGAGCATAGTGGAATGGATTCAATTTTATATGCCCGAGGAACTATGTTAAATCCCGTCCTTTGTTACTTAACCCTGCTTTTAGGCCAGTGCTCCCAGACCCAACTACTGATACGCGTGATGGTCACCATGTTCATCAGTCCCTGAATCCAGTTCCCACACAGGATGAAACTCCAGATCCAATAGAATTGTCATGAGGTACCAGTGACGTTGCACAGAAATTCGTCGACTAGGTGTTTCCTTACAGTATCGACGGAAGTTGGCAGAGGAAAGTTCTGAGTCGACGCTCAAAAGAGAAGAGGGGAGCTATGTAATGCCCTAATTGTTTGATTGGCTCTCAATTTTGGCAGCGTGATCACTTGAGGTCTCCATCATTGTCCCTTTTCCGGTGGCATGGTCTCCGGGCCACGCCAGTAGCCCCAAGCTCTACTGATGTTGGCAGTCCACGCTCTGTCCGAATATTATGTCCTTCCTTCACCTTCAAGGAAGTCTCCGGGCCCTAGAACTAAGGTATGTCCCCACCTGTACCTCTTAACCTGCCTTACCAATTGTACATCAGTGGGAAATGTTTTTGTTTACACATATGCACAAACATGATTAAATGCCCTGCTTATGGGAAAATGTAGGCCTAAATTGAAAGAGGAATCAATCAAGGAAGGGCTTACTAAGTTGAATGTAAGGTAGCAACAGTTATCTCAGAAATTCTTTGCATACGCGCCTAAAAAGTGTAGTCACATGTATTTGTTTTCCCACTAGGCACTTCAACGAAGGGTTGAACGAACTTTTACATTTTTCGATGTAGAAATATGCACTAGAGAAATAGCGTAGTTGCTAACCTTCAGGGCAACTCAGCTGTAACATCTCTCTCCACTCGGTTTTCCCGGAGCTTTAAGCGGAAAAAGGGAATTAAAATAATTTTTAAAAATTTATTTAATGAAAAAAACGCACTTGTCCGTCAGCATTGGTTATCTGGAACGACAAATGTAATTCAAGCTCACTTCAGAGCCACGACGATTGTAGGTTTGATAACATTCAAAACACTCCATATTTTGTGGAGCAAAATCACTACTTAGGTCATTTTAAAGTACTTCCTCTTTGATTTGGGAGCAATAGATTATAAGCATGCCATCGCCTTCTATTCATCCTTATGCTCACTGCAGAAACCAATCCTATTTCCCCTATTTGCCATCAGTCATTCAGTTAACTCCATTCATTTTTACTTTAAAAAACAATGAAGACTGGCGGAGGAGGAGAGCGAGAAACAGTGAGTGGTAAGGTTCTATTGTGTCATGTTACTACCTCTGTCCCACGAGTCTGCTCTTCCAGCAGTTTGTTTTGCCAATTATGCGAGTTTTCACTCCCATACTCCTTATACTACTTTCATTTTGAATATTATGAAGAAAAGGTGAGGTGGGTACCGAAATCACAAATGGCTTACTGCGAAAAAGTGGACAAGGTTCCCTCTCCAGTAGAATTAGCATATGCAATTTGATTGGGCATGATTTGGTAGTGACCATAAGGATAAGATGGATATAGAGTGGCGATGATGTCCACCCCATGGTAGCTAAAAGCAGCAGAAATAGAAAACGAGAATTTTTACAGTTCATTTTCTCAAACAGAAGAATAGCACTCAATAGGATTTCAGAGAAGCCGAATGTGAGCGCTGGGGCTGCCTGCAATGTTCTGCTCTACGACATCTAGAGGTTCAGTCATGTCTGTTCCGAGTGAGCACTTAGACAACTGCTGGCTTGCCTGTCCGACTGTTCTAGAAGAAAGGTTTTAACTAATAAAATGCTCCAAAGTGAACTCCCAAAGAAAGAGAAGGGAAACAAAGGGATCATCGAGGAATTTCTTCCCTCAACTAGGGATTTACGTTTAAATTAATAAGCACCTGTTGCATCCAACATGCGGTGCCGTTTCCCAATCCTCACTTCGAATCATTTGTCTAGACCGAATTAGTGACGTCTCACGTTTGATAAGTCCAACGGCGCCTTTCCGCCTAAGACGATGTGTATGTGCAAAGAAGATACCCAAATGGAGTTGAACCTCCTTTTTCCATACCAAACGGAAGTGGGAGTAAACAAATTATCAGTTGGTTTCTAGCTCATCTCTTCGGGGGTTGCCCCTCCCACCCCTACCCTCTACACGATGGACTCGTCGTCCAGACTACTGGGATAAGCAAACTAGAGAATAGTCCTATTAACAGCCGTCTCTCCTTCCTTTCCTCCCATGCCATTCTTGTGATCACATTCTCTCTCCCTACGCCAATGTCAGCACCGATGTCTGAATGCTGTTCCGTCTCCTCCACGTCCCCTACAGACTACTCCCCCCCACCACCTCTTCCTCCCCTCTCCCACCCTCTGATATGGCGCACACACACAGCTGTTTAGCATTCGTCTTTGGAGTGAAGGCGGGGATGAGTGATCCTCCTCTATTTTCCTTTTTGATAATCTTTGGAGGGAAGGGAAGCAGACGGCAAGGAAGGGCGTTTATTGCATTGAGAAGGCTGATATTTGCGATGGTAAGGTGAGGAGGTAGCGTCCATGTGGTCGGTTATTTGTGTGTGTAAATGTCAGTACTGTTGAGCATGTCTTCGTGGTTTTGTTAAATGAAAGAAAAAAATGTAACGACGCATTTGAAGGTCGCATGCACACACGCGCACATATTCAAACACTTTCACAGAAGCCACATGAGGACACAGGGAGGGAGGTCAGTGATCTGACCTGGTGTGTGTAGTAAACAGGATGTTTTGTACGAAGCATATGCGGTCAATTACCAGTTCAAATCCGGTCATTGCAGAACTGTAGTCCTGTTTTAGTAGGGTCCCATCAAACTAGAACCAAAAGCAATATTTTTTTCATTTTACAGGTCTTTTGAGCCTTTATGTCGATGCCAATGTGGGTTGTTCATACCACCTATGCGGAGAACCTTCAATCTAAACACGACGATGGCCTCCTTACTCCAACTCTCGTCTGGTAGGTAAGGCAAAATGATTGCAAAGTCAATCTATACACCCCTCTAGAGGTAATGCAATTGTCTTGTTCGATAGAAAGATTACATTGGGCCAATCAAACTGTCAGATTGAGAGACTTAATGATATTTTTTTAAACATCACGCCGAAATCATCAATATTCCACCTTTTTGTAGTAGACAAGTAAAATTTACTCCACTTCAAATCATCGAAACACAGGTAGAGGAAAGGAGGGCACGCAAAGTATGACAAACCGGATGTGCCATTGAATGACGCCTCGACAAAAAGTGTGCTCAATAGGCATAGTAGCACATTAATGTATCAAATGCAGTGACAGGAACGTGAGAAATACTTTCTCACCGTTGCCAGATTCACATATACTTCAAAGTAAATAACGCTAAGATAATTTACAGACCCACCTTCTCTAAGGTGAAGAGGCGGCGGCGGCAATTTGTCAAGAATTGGGAGAACATATCTGTAGCACCTTGAGACTTCCATGAAGCCGAAAGCTGATATAATTCTTGGGTAGATTATGCACTGTCGGCATATAGAAAGGATTGGGGTCTTCTGGCGGGCGTACAATGGTGGAGCCCCTAAGTGGCTCCTTTACCAAAGCCGAGGGTTAAGCGAACTACTACGGTGTTACATATATAGTCTCCCGTGCCTATGTTCCTCCATCAGCAGTTGCTGAATTACTCACTCGGAACACACTTTACCAAACCACTGCGTAGTTACGGAATAGAACATGGCAGATGGATTTAACACTCATGCTTGGCTTTCCTGGAATCTTATCAAGTGCTATTCTCCCGTTTGAGCGAAAGAGTTATAGAAGCTCTCGTTTTTAATTCCTGTTTCCTTTGACTACCATAGGGTGAACATCAGCAGAACTGTGCATTTGTATTGCCGGTATGGTCACTACCAAATCATGTCCGAACAAATTGTAGACTCTGTTACTATGAGAAAGGGAACTCTAACTACCCATTCGCAGCAAGCCGTTTGTAATTTCGGTATTTACCTCATTTTTTATTCACAGTGTTCAAAGTGTAATGCCAAACCGCTCCTATTTGATGCAGTCTACGGGCAGGTAGCATGAAATATCTTTATTGTAGGAAGTGAGAATCCGAATTATTGCCAGACAAAACTGGTGGAATAGCCGACTCGTAGGACAACCTCCTCCTCATCATCCCGTCTTTATTGTTTTCAAAATGCAGTCAAACAAATGACTGGTGATGAACAGGAAAAATAGAGATTGGTATTTTTCCTAGAAAATACGAAACAATGGCATATAGCAGCAAGTTATAATGATAGCCATACTGATTAAGTATGACCAAATTATTCTCATCTTCCAGAAAAATCGTAACTCAAGTAAGGTATTTTGGCCTATTGTCAATGTAGGAACCTTAATTAGATTCCCATAAGTTTCTATTTTACAGTCCCCTCTGGATTTCACAATAAGTCAACTCAACAAACAAGCAAGCATACAGTAAATCTGGTGAGTACATTCACAGTAGATTGATTCAAGATTCTTTAGTTCCATCGGAGAGAGTGCTATAATTCCACGGTAGATAAAATGGAAGTACTTCCTCTCGACACCGTGATCTTTGGCTTATGCTTACAGCTACCCAGCCTTTCCATACGTAATTAATGGGTGGAATCAAGGGGACTTTGAGGAAGTCTCCGGTAGCTACAAGGAAATGCATCTTATGCATAACCGACTCCAGCCTCAACGAGAGAACCCTTTTACACACAAGATATTGCATTCATTATCGTGTGAAAATGCAGAGCTTGAGAAAAGTGCGATTAAATGGTAGCATGCAAGCTCCAGCCATCGGAAATATGGCAGGTCACCGTATGCAGGTCCCGTCAGTTTATATTAGGCAATAATTTCATCAATCCATGGGGTAGGAGCACCGTTTAGCTCGTTTCTACAGTGTTTGCTTTAGCCGTAACACAATGCCGTGGTATTTTTTAGGTCATTCAAATCTTTCATGTCGTTCCTTATCCACACAAAGTAATTAAATCCTGCTTTGTTAAAGAGGTAAATCCCTGGAGATGTTCCACAGAGCTTCCTTTCTAAAGAAGAAATTTCTCCTAACTTTCATTGTATTAAACAATGATTCACATTTTATCTGAATAAAGATCATTTTTGTGAGAAAAATTATCACTCGTGCTTCATTTAGTCTTGTTCTTTCCGCATTTGTAGCTACCAATGGTAGATCACCCCTATTGAGCAATCGCTTAGCAGTCGATATTCCTCGGGACTGTTAGACCTACGCTTCTTATAAAAGAGGTATGCATCGCTCACAAAAGGAAAACAACCGGTTTTTTAAGTAGATAGTCTATTTGCTCTGTTTGATTCGCTTTGCCTCTGTATTAGTGCACATAAAACAAAGCTTTTTTGTCTTCTCGTTCCCTTAACCTACTTCCGGTGTTTTGATCTTGTGTATTGTGTTATCATAAAACTCCAGCCAACCAACCAACCAAATATCTTACCAGTTCTGAAATGGGAGATTATTCATGAACAACAAGCCTTCAAGGATATGAAGGGGAACGGATGTTCAAGTGTTGTAGAAATACCCGCATGTACCCTCTAGCTGACATGATTTAAATGAGCAGACAAATGGTGGGGGGCGCGTTTTGATGTATGGATTTAGAGACATGGGGGATGGACAGTGAATCAGCCCGCTCACTCCCTTCCCTCGAAATCACAGTAACCAACAGAATATCTTGTTTATTTTGAAAGGAATTTCCTTTTTGAACATCATAATAAGCTTGCCTATTCCCCTTGTAGCTTACTACGTGCCCCGATGACTCCTCCAGATGATCCTTCTTTAGTCATTTAACAACGCTTTAAACCACAATCTTTTTACCCCTGTGAGAATCTAGAAGGATTTAACGCCATTCTCCCACCCCCTCCCCTCCTCTCTCTCTCTCTCTCCAAGTGCTCTGCAATTTGGTTGGATTATCACCGAAGGATGTAATACTGGGTGCTGTGTGTTTTATAGCCCTCAGAATTAAGTCTTCTAAGTGACCTTCAAGTTACAGTAAACTTTAAAGTTGCACATTTCAATTCGCCTAATTTGTGCTGCGAAAGTGTGACTCATTTTTGTTTCAAATCATCCGATGTCAAATCACGCGTCAAAACCTATAGATTGGCAGGCTAAACATCCTGACTTTAGGTGAAGCAATGCCGAAGGTAAAAAGTAAATATCAGAGAGGAGAGAAACGCAATAATGGATAGCTGGATGTTTAATTGAACATGGATTTGTGTGAATTTAATGCCGGTTTGTTTGAATTGGCGCATCACCTTGGGTATCAAGGCAAATACTTGGTAGCTCTCATTGTTTACGTTTAACCGACTATCGAAGTCGTGAAGTGGTAGCAGGGTGATGAATTTTTCTACCTTACACAAAGAAGCCTTTCCCGAGGATGATATATCTAGATTACGTGAACTACTGCAAAGAGCAGTGCCGTATGCGTGTACGAGACTATAGTTCAATTCCTAGTTTTTGACGCAAGAGAACGCGCAATAACAAGACTGACCTTTAGTTGTCTGCAGTCGGTGGGTTTAGTACCTTACCGTGTATCTAGGGGGCCAATTTTATCATCACACATACACGCACATTTGCTGTTCAGTCATAAAAACACGTCCCTGTAGTTATAAAAGATAGGAGATGAGAAATTTACGTCTCTCTGTGATTTCTCTGATGATTAAAGTGTGGCAGAAGTTTAGATGATTGTGAGCCTCCCTTGCAGCCTATTCTTTATATTGAAAGGCAATTAAAAGGAATTCACACGATACAAAGGAGTACACATAATACGGTGTGATGTGATGTTTCGATTTATTACTGCCGTTACTAAGGTAAGCTTAAAAAAGTTTTAAGAGAAACGGATTCTGGAGGATTTAACGTCTCGAACAGACAAATGTATCGATATGATTGGTTGGAATGCTGTCGCTAATGCGCGGGAATTTTTAGTGGGATACTTCTTCTTTTAATTTAATTTTAAACTTTATTTTCATATAGGCTTTTCAAACACTTCAATGAATTAAACTCCAGTGCTGGTTTATAGTCCATAACCCTTCCCTAAGACGACACTAGTCAGCTGACAATACCACATTTATAAAGAGGTTTTTCTCTAGAAGTCTTGATAAAAATCCTAGTCCAAGCCACCACCGCATTACTATTAGACTTGTCAATTATGTGTCGCTTTTGATCGTGTGATTGTCGCATACGAATAAGGTAAGAATAAGGCAGCATCCCTTACCTTCCGCATCATGTCAGTCTTGACGAGTTCTTGTGTCGTTGTACAGGAACTGGTCCACTCAATCCAGGGTCTTTCTGAAGAAGAAGAAGAAGA
>NW_020170479.1:220046-233471 GCF_000524195.1 Echinococcus granulosus
AGAGAGAGAGAGAGAGAGAGAGAGAGAGAGAGAGAGAGAGAGAGAGAGAAGAAGAAGAAGAAGAAGAAGAAGAAGAAGAAGAAGAAGAAGGTTTGCTAGTGCTTCTTGGGGTTGCATCGTGTAGACGGATCTTGGCTTCCAGCAAGTGCGAGGGTCATGGTGAAAAATTCTGTCTACAGTCCACCTCAAATTCAAACACTATGGCAACAAAGTTTCCTGAGTATGAGGTGGTGCGGATTTTGGACAGTTTTATGACAATTTGTTTATGCACTGCACGCGATTAGAAACTACAAGCATAGCTGTCACGACTTTCCTTTCCCAGTTAATGCAGGTGTAAACAGGTTGTTGCAGCACTCACGTTAGGCACTACCTACGATATGCTTGTGGCCAAGTTATTAGCATCGTACTCGCATATTAATGTGATGACGACATTGCCGCCTACTCCTCTGTTCTAACAAAGGATCAAGGATCAGAGGTTAGGGGTTTTCTTCAAGCAGATGTAGCTCCTGTTTTTGAGTTCTTCATCATCCCACTCATATGATCTCAACCATTTCCGAATGGTGCCCTCTGCTCCTACACTGTGCCAACTCACCTTCTACCCATACTACACAGCCAATTTGTCTAGAAGCTTCGAACATGATTGTTTGGCGGCAGGCTTAAGGCGGGAAGGCCGAAAAACCGAAAAGCAAACAGGATAGGATAGGGTGTGTTGAGTGCAAGCAGCATGAGATAAACTGAGGGTAAATTAAAGTAGGCGGGAAGTGATGGCGAGTGCTGCAATAGAAACCATCTTGGCAATACACTAACGGAAACCTCTGTTTAATGAAGCAGGGATACAAATAATCAAATGCATTTTGCGAGTTCCCACAAGCCGTCGGAGAGGAGTCACTGCGGGGCGGTGTACCGGAAATCACACTAAAGGGGAAGAAAAAATTATTCCCTAGAACACCATTTTGTGTTACTGTTAGACAACAGGTCAATTTATTGCGCTTAGGTGGGTAAAAATCCTCCGGCGGTGGTAGAAGGGTATTTGCTCCAATTGTTATTTAATTAATTGGCCATTCTCAAACCTCCGTTATTCGGGCTCGGTTTTTATAAAGTGGGCTTCATAGATATGGCAATCAAACTTCAAAACAGCGCAGGAACCCTGCTTTTTATCCACCGGACACTAACACAGTGTCGTAGGAAGAAGACATCTACCGGAGGTGGCTAAAATCTTCCCTATACTGTTTTTAGAGGAAGCAAAACTCGGGTGGTAAAGGCTTGTATGCTCATGTGTAAATATGTGACTCCCATCTTTAGGAGAGTGAACACAAAAAAATACGGGCAGTGGAACTATGCGCGAAAAGCTTCGGTTCGTCATCACCACCAGCAGCATCATACATGATCGCTAGCCCGTTCCCTCGTCCGCCACTTAACTAAACTTTTGTGTGCGCGCTCTCCAGCCAGCCAGCCCTTCGTGTAGGATGGGTGATGTGATGATGGGAGGGGTGAAGAGAGGTGGCAGCGTGTAGGAGAGACGAGGCGGAGGAGGAGAGGGGAGATGAGGCAAGGGAGGAGTGAACGTCGCTGTCTCAAATGATTTATGCCACACGCCGTCGTGCATTTGCACCCGCTCGCTCGCTTGTGCATTAGTCCGCCCAATTCCAATGTGCCGTTCTGTTCCAATATCACCACCAACCATCATCAACTTTTCAAATGGGCTAGCTCTTCACTGGTCCCCTCCTTCCCTTATTGATATTGCTACCTATGGGGATCACTTTATCACCCGAGATTGTAATCATACACCAAAAGCCAAGTTCATATGCACCCTTCCAAACGGGTTCAATGAATTTCAAGAACATGAGTTGGTTAATAAGTACATTTTATACTATTCCTTATCGTTAAGGCAGTGTGAGGAGCACGAGTCAGTAAGGATGATACTATGCATGGTGACTGAATCGTGGAAGTCCTTAAATGTGTCGGTCAGGCGTTCATCATGGTCACTCTTCTGCCTTGACCATCGCAACAGGATTCTCAGGTAAGGTTAATAGTCAGACAGGACCAATGAATTTGTATCTTGTGGGGAGTACTCCTTAATTCGTCAGCGATGTGTTGCCACGGTTTGTGCAACTGGATGACCTTTACCGTCTCCGTAAACCACTTTTGCTTAGCAGTATGATCTTCCGGCCAGGCATATAGCCTCCCTTCCCTTCTGTGTCTTAATGAGTCTTCTTTCCCATTGGAATGGCTCATTTCGACTTCCGGGAAGACTCGATTGCTACATTTGGCTCAAGCAAGATGGATCTGAAAGGGATAAGAGGCTAAAACTTTCCTACAGCAAGCATCTTCGTTGGTCCAATCACTCTTCATTGCAGATTCAAGGAATCACATCAATTGGCCTCCTTCTACGGCAATCAGGAAAACCAAACTTGTTGTTTCTTTTGAATGGAGTTGTCAGCGCTGTCACCCTTGTAGCGGAAGGGTTATTCCGGTTATTTCAGGTGAACGACTGAATGGCAACCAAATTTCAAGGGAATGAAGTGAAGGAGCACAGATAGGCTTCTTTCATTTTGATCGATTCTACCAAATAAAGTCTTCCCTTTAAACAATGGTTCCTAAGACTTACATCCAGTCCTAAGCTCTACTTTTCCATCCAGTTCTCAATGTGAGGGGGTGTCATCCCATTCCTCTATGTCACTCCCACTAAAAACAAGGTGCCTCTACCCCAGTTATTCATCCTGATTTTGTCTGGCAGTTGGTTTGAATAAACAAACCTACTGTTTTGGGTGATGCAACAAATGAGAGTTATGCAGCATTAATTACGCGAAGTAGGGTAACCAGGGCGCAATACTGGTTCATAAGGCTTACTTATAGAATGATATTGCCGTTTTTGAACCAAATTTCCTAAAAAATCATTCCCCACAATGTCTTAGATGATTTTACCTGAGTCTATTTAGGAGACATAAAGTTTACTACACCAGAAAACATTGCACTTCATGCATTAGCGATGGTGACAGCTCCTGTCAAATTACCGTCAAAAATGTCATCGTATCTGTGAGTTTCTTGTATCCACCTCAGGTAAATTTAGACTGACAATGAACAGTCAAAGTCACATTTCAGGCTGAATTATGTAGTTTGACAGGAAGATTCTGCCTTGCACCAATAATAGCGCAGGTTTCATTTCGTTTCTTGCAAAATCTAAAGTAGTAACAGATAATGAAGTATTCATGCGTTTGTGGTCGGTCTGATATATCATTTAATAGGTATTTGATATTTCAAGTCTTTATTTGGATTCATGAAATCAAATCTAATCTATGCAGCAACTTATGTATCCCCCATTCTAGAATATAACTATTTTGATACTCGCCCTTCGTAGCAATATGCCTTAAATGTCAAACACTTTAGCATGCATTTTACATAGACCTTTGAGTTCACAAATGTAAGCTCATAATTTTAGTCGCCTTTAGGTGCGTAAGTACTTTACTAAGCAAGATTTGCGATAGAAAAACATATAGATGCTCAATTTAATAACAAGAGCTAGGTAGGTAACGTGCGCACGTCCACCCCATTAACCAATGGCAGAGGGGAGATCGCGACTGGCCCATTTAAATAAACAAAAGTCACCTCACTGTTCATGCGTCATGCTACCCTATTCTTCGGGTCCAAGTGTGTGTGCAGGAAGCAAATTATAAGGGGGTAATGAATAAAGCAGGCTTGAAGTGACTCACCCTCAGTTCGGATCAGTAAGTTTTCTTTAGGGCTTAAGCCGATTGTGAGGTCTTACTTCGTGCCATGGCACCGATCAAAGCAATCAGTGGATGGAAGATTGAGCTAAAGCAACTGTGTAGAAAGCTAATGCCTTGGAAGGTAACCAGCCACCGAGAGTTGAAATTCAATCTCCCAAAAGGCTATTAGGTGGCGTGACTGCCTCCTACTTTGTTTCCGCATTTCTGGAGAACACATGAATAACTGAAGAAATTTAGTAAACCAGAATTCACCATACACACTTCTTGTGTGGTGGCCTTACCATTTCATCTTCATATAGTATTAAAGCCTTGGAAAGCCTCTATGTAAACCCTTGGTTTGCATGGCGACAGCATTGTTATTCTTTCGATTTATTGTGGACCACCTTAACTTGTAAAAGTATTTTATGAGGTCTTACGAAAAGGGATTTTTTGTACTTTAGTTGGATATGAATTCCAGCGGCGTTAGGAATATCTTTATGTTCTCAAAAAAGTGGATTTCGAAAATAACTTGTACTGTGGCACCAGAAAATAAGGACCCTTTATCATGTTAATAAATGCTGTTCCATAGGAATCCCACTGTGGCCAAACACTTCCATCCCATCAACTAGAATTTCCTTTTCTTGAAGGAAAAGAAACTGTAAAAGCAAATCTTCAAACCGCGGAAAGCACTTTGCAGGGGGACCTGAGAAGACAAATTAATTTAAGTGAAATAACTTGTGAGATTTTCTTCAAAATTAGCAATTTTCCTGGGAAATCAAATAAACAGAGTAATTTAGTGTTAATTTCAAGATGCAAGGAAGTTCCAGTTCGCCATTGACACTGAGTTTGCATTCCCAACCACCCAGCCTCAAATTTCGCTCCACTAATTCTGAGTCAGACATCATTCATTTCACCAGAGGCAGTAACAGAGTAAACAGTTGAGATAATAACCGTGGGTACCTGCATGCCGCACCTAATCCAATTACCTGTTAGCTTGCTCAAGGTGGCACTTGCTAGGTCGAACCCGGCGACCCTGGGAGACTACCAACTCCGCCGTCGGAATGGAGACATGTCTTTCAATGCCGATTTTAATCAGTGCCAATCATTGCGAAAAAGTCGAATTTACCGGAACGAAAGTATCAGATTTCGGTGAGGGCATTGGAGAGGTCCTCCTTAGTCAGCTCGACAAGGCAATAAAAAATCGACAAATATTGAAATGTCACATTGTGAAGTCAACGGAATGTCTGCAACATTTGTGAACGGAAAGTCCTATTCAAACTAAAGAAGGGCTACTAATTTAGCCGTGGCAAGTAATTAGGAAACGGATTACTGTAGCCCTCCGTTGAAGAAACTGCATTGGGGAGTATTACACCTTGAAAGACTTCCCTGAGTCAGGAATCTTTCGCAGTGAGCACGTTTTACACGACAATCACTTCCCATGGAAAGGTTTGTGCATGGGAGAGCACCTTGTAATTGCGTCAAGTTGACTGTCTGACACCTCTCTTCCTAAGCTTCTTGAAACATGCTTGAAGGAGGTCCTTCAACACTACAAAAATAAAGCACAAACTTAAAGTAATTCTTTTAGGTACTTCTCTAAGGAAGGTTTCTATTCTCGTTCCAGTCTAAGTTATTACTAAGAACTGGAGATAGTTGTGGTTTCTCAGATACGATAGGCCTACTATTGTGAGTTTCTGCAGAATTTTCCAACTAAAGAGTGCATCACTTTTTTCGGTGAGGGTTCACTTTAAAATCTGCACATCCAAGCATCTGTTCATTCATCCAAACCCTCGTTTATCTATTTATTCATCCATTCATGCATCCCCCAAGTAATCCATTTAAATCCCCATGCGAATCTTAGTAGTGAAAGGCTGGAAGCAGAGATAGGCTGTATAAGGTCAAAGACATTCATAACTATGAGACTAAAAACATACGTGCTACAATTCATCCGCTGGGTTAATTGAATGATCTCTCCGCCGGTCAGTTGGGGATAAAGTCATTCAAAAAAGACGTCACATCTGTAGGCACGCGCGAGGGGAAAAACGAAGGTAGGCGAATAGCCCTTATTCACACACACACACACAGCCCGGATATTGGGTGTGTTTACACGCGGCAATCTTTTACATCATCTTGAAAAAATATCTGGTAAGCGTTAGGTTAAACAGATCCGTCAGGCTAAGTTTATTCACACGCTAAGGAAATAGCAAAGTGGCCATGTCTCCAGATCCAGCTAAACGCTAGTGTGTTTAGCATCCACCCTATTTTCTGTTTTTCTAGCTCCCACTGCTAATGTCTTTCGGCTCTCTTGGCTGTCATAAAAGGGCCTAATTACATTATACATCAATGGTGTGAAATGGAGTGTCAATAATACCAAGTTATATGTGTGTATATGTCTGTGTTTTCAACACCACTTAATTCTGTACACAGGAAGGAAGGATTTCGTGCCTCTTCAGGCATGAATTTCTGAATTCTAGAGGTGCTGTAAGGCGTGTAAATCCTTAAATAACCCCGTAATGAAGGTGTCGAGCTGCATTTAACCTCGATAAAGTGCGAAAGTAGGTGCAGATGGACTGGGGGCTGATAATATAGGGCTGGTAAAATAAGCGTGGGTCATGAGGACAGATCCGCAAGACATTGTAAACCAGGGAAAAATTTTTCATGTGAAATCACTGGAATTTTATGCGCTCATCAATGTGCAAGTGGTTCAATGGAATCAAGGTTTGAATTCATGTTTATTTTGACCATACACAACATCAGTATACTGTGACTCTGCTCCGTCACTGGTTGGATAGATGTTTGACCAAGGTAGAAAAGTTGGTGGTAGTTGTAAAAATGCTTAAGGCACGCATGCCTGATAAAAGGCGTCTTTAGGAATTCAAAAGAGTTGGAAGTCTATGCCGTTTCGATGTAGGATCCAATCGGCCAAGCTAGGATAATTATTCCTTTGGATCACTTTTTTGCGCATTAATTCGAGTGGTCACTATATGCAATAAGTCTTGAGACGACTGAACGGCCTCATCAATCTCCATGATTTGCACTTTATTTTGGGGAGCACATATCCTCCCTTCTTTTCTACACCTTAATAATGAACTTGATTCTACTTATCATGACTCAAGAAAAGATTCAGAAGATTACAAAATGGGCCGTGGAAAGAAATTTTAGTGGGAAAATTCATACTGCACATTTAACCCAACTAGTTTAGATGCTTTTCAATGGAACTGATAGATAACACACTGCACACTTGATGTTGGGCAGGCTAAAGTATGTAAAAGAAAAGTTTACGTTTTAGGCCAGAACTCTGTATTTTCATGCTCTCAAACGAGAAGACACTTGATGAGTCCAAATTTGTTCCCAAGCATTCAAGGACTTGACTGTAGAAGTGCTTTCATAGCTCCTTCAAGTTTATTTTAACAGTCAAAAATTGGAAAACACCTATTGTTTTAGCTTTTTAGTAATCAGTTTTAGTTAGTTTTTCGTTGTTCGAAGATTGACTACTCCTATGCGACGCTGCTGATCGTTTTCAAATTGGAGATCGTTGGCTAAACCATGACTCCTTTTCTAAATAATCGACTGGAGTGCGGTACGTAACCGCAGTTGTGCCACACACAAATTGGGCAAAATTTCACCCACAGATGTTATGAGCTGTTCGTAATGGTTGAGCATTGAGTTCAAGACGAGTATTGTGTTAGAGATTGGCGGGACTTTAAAAGGTGGGAATAAAGGATTATGTATTTTACGAAGCAGTATAACTGGAACAGATGACCTTTATTTCAGTACCACAGTTTGGAAAGCGGAGGAGTCAGTTCTTTGGTGCATGCGTGCCAACATTTCCTGGTCCCCGGAAAGAAGTAAAGGATGAATACAAAATAAATGGATGGTTGGATGGATTAATGGAAGAGAGTTAATTTCCCGGTTGAAATGACAGCTTACATGGAAATACAACTTCGTTGAATGATCGTCGTGAAACCTATTTGCTTTTTTATTAAACAGAAAATTAGAAGTAACGCCACGGATTCCTAATTGGCGTCAAAACTGTTTGTTCATCTGTCAGGGTAGGCGATGACCACGTCTAACTGTTCATGCAAAAGTGACATCAGTAAAGCAGTAAGTTCACTGCCACAAGACAAACTGGTTTAAACTGGCTCCGAAGTTCTTGTTGAATAAGGCTTTCTAAATAGATCAAATCCAATCACCCATTACCGTCACCAAGACAACCTACTTTTGAATCCACTGTCTTTAAAAGACGGCGTTCATGAGTCACCAAGGGTACGGTGAGTGGTTATGCTGACATCAAAGTCTTTTTGTTATCTTTTCAAAAAAGTTAATCATCAAATGCAGGAGAACGGTACCAGCTTTACCTACTCATCCTACCACGTAAGTATTTCCTTCCCTTCCACAAATCAACCTGTACGATTGTGCTTTGCGGATGCCATTGATGCCCCTCCCACGTTACTGGTCTTCCGGCCCTTCTACAGACCTTGAATACGACTGCTTCCACACTCGTACGACGTGTAGACACTTCAGGGGTAGAGTGTCACCAACAGTAAACTTTGATCGAAGTATATATGCGGACATTTAGGTATTAAAAATAAACAAACGGAATAAGTCAGCACCTGTATTTTAACTCCGACGGGCGTGTGAATGCCCCCAGGCGCATGTTCAAGGCTCGAAGGTAAAACCGGGCGCAAAAGATTCTGGACTAAATAATTATACTAAAAGCTATTATTTGAGGCATCCCTGGAGGTATGCCCCATGCACGGCCTATGAACCACAACAATCCAGGTAGACTGATGCATTTAAAGACCCAAATAAAGCAGATATCATTCTGTTTTATGCATCGGCTACATAAAAGCACCTCAAGCTCATCAAGCGGCTACAATAGCTGGTAATAAGAGATGACTGACCTAAACGAAGAGCTGCTGCAACTTCAGCATTTTTTCTGCCCATATGACCTGAAAATCCAGCAGTTTGCGATTGACCCGAAACTGAAGTCTGCCTTTGTGTCCAGTTTTACATTGCAATGTCGACCAGACTGAGGAGCGGGCGATTGTCAGCTTTGACAAGCCAAAAGGACAGTTTCGTCTTACTAGAATTTAAATTTTCCCCGGGTCACATAACTTTCATTTTCTAAATAATATATGGGGCAAAATTCCATTATTTTTTGTTCTATTTTCCAAGTCTTGAATGAAGAATGGAGATTTTGTGCTCGACTGTTGCATCATTCATTCGAGACTACCAGAAAATCGCAGCGCAAACTTAATGCCACATTTTAGGAGAGGTATGGATACTTGTTTAACTTTTAATTTTGGTTTTTTGGGCACTTGGGGATCGACTTCCTCACTTTAGCTGAAAGACAAAGCCTCCTAACCATGCCCGTATCCCCCAGCATTCTGCCCGAGCATTTTCCTTTTCCGCCTTCGGGGAAGTCTCGGGGCGCTACAGTAATTAGGACAAAATTAATTTGAATTAAGTACTGACCTAGTTTACAATCAGAAGTCCATGGGAAATTTGGCCCCCACCGCGCCTGTATTTTACTGCACTTTTGTCCCTCGTTTTGACTATTCATCACAATCTTTCAATTTTAAGCCTCCTTCCAGTCGCTTTTTCGCTTTTCGCTGTTTTATGAATGGCTCTATTTAAAGTTTGCAGAATCATGACAAAAAAGCACAGGCTACCCAAAATTGTAGAGTGGAAGTTTGATCTTATAGCTATAGAAATACAGTCCTGAAAATCTTTTATACCTTCTGAAATAAAATGCTGTGCTGTCAGTCGCATCAATCCTAACACGGTGTCAAAGAAGCTTCACATATGAAACTGGTAAATGCGCATTGATCTACATCGTACTATCACCGCCTTGGCAATTGCCATAAAACCTGTTAACTGTTGACTGAATTCGAAGCACCTTTCACGTTTCGAAAGTGAGATAAGTGCTAGGTTTTTTTGCCTTTAGGCCTGTGCATCAGTATTCTGTCGCAATAGAAACACCCATCTATAGCCGTGACTTTTCATGAAAAGTACAAATGGGTGTAGCGAGGATTACATCTAATAATGACTGAATACCGCCATCTTTTGAAGCCACTCTCACAGGGTCACATAAAACCAACACATGCCGAGGAGGGGTCACAGGGATCTTGGAAAAAGGCTATCCCCGGTAATATTAGAAGGAAGCTTTGTAGTTTGTAATTACTGACTGTCGTTTACCACCGCTCATTATGAGCTAATTTGATCAAGTCCTAGATGGCTAATTTAATGAATGATGGTAGGAAGAAGTGATTGGGAATACGTTTTTAAAAGGAGAGTTATAGAAGGAAAGCATGATAAAATATAAAATTTAAACATACGAGAAAGAATTAAGATAAAAGAATGTAGGACAGATGGATTGAGAGAGGGATGGGTACTATTTCATTTGGTCACTGCCAAGGCTGATAGCAAGCAATTCCAAACTGGATGTTGATTTTGATGAGATTAGGACTGTCAATTTAGATTACCTTACCCAGCCTCCACTTTTGTTCCTTTCTCGCTTCTACTTTTCTCATTCTAATGACTTTAGGGGCAGCAGGGCTCATCATTAGTAGGGTGAGATCAAGAGGCCCTTGAAGGACTATTGGATTGCCCCACCCTACTTTGGAAATTTTTCGAAAAATTGCATCAGAGGAGATGAGCACAGTCGAACCAGAGTAAAGGCTATAACCCACCTTCACACCTTGCCACTCTCTTATTATTATCATTTTGTTTTCTTCTCCGACATTTACTTTGTGAAATAAGATCTCAAACAAAGTACCTCTACCCTTATCTCGAATGTCTACCTACAGTCCTGTAATTACGTATTCTGACGCCAATAACTCAACATGAGAAATGAATTGGCTCACACTTTACATATATTTGAGAAATCGCGGCATTTCTTAAATCCTCTCTTTGCATGGAGCAGTTAAGGCTGTGTTAATTACGCCTTCTTTCGCATTTTCAGTTTATTTTATGCATTGAAGTACATGTGGATGGTCATAAATGACTCTTAGATATTTTCCAGTTGAATTTAATCATTAAATAAAGAATTGTGCTGTTTAAAACTAATATTCGAGTGATGTTTACAGTTAACAGTGCCCAATTATTCGCACAATCCCTCCTGCGTTCGCCTTGCTCCTCATGTCATCGTTTTTCGATTAAGAGTGAGACCAATCAGTGTGGCCTTACGCGAGATCGATGCAAACGGCACGCTGGAAGCGGCACCGACAATAAGTAGCCTCCTTATAACAAACAAAAAACCCCTTTTCCACTGTGAAAGCAGTCCACGACTCCGGCACAATAACAGGCTAGTAGTATTCATTTGAGGGTAGATAACACCAGAAGCCGCGTGTAAGTGGTGCAAGGTCAATCCGATTAAATTTGCCAGGTAAGCAATCACGTACTGTAAGTTTACTGCAAATAAACCGAATTCAAGGCATGGCACTTACTGGTGGTAAATATTTTGGGTGTCCCTAGTCATGTTGGAATAAGCCGAATATTATAAAGAAATTCGTTGCACAATGTCGACCATCTACTAAAAACAAGTTTTCCTGTCACAAAAAATGTCTTGAGATATAAAAATTACGTTATGTTAGTAGATTAGTAAGTGTTTGTTGTTTTAATGCAACCAAAGATATCTTCTCTGGTTGTATATTTATCTAAAGATGGCATATCCGGTTTCAACCCTCATCTTGGCCCCATTATGTTCCGCTTTACGATTGCTGTTAACACTGAAGATTCATAGTCCATATTACCAGTAGTTTCCTTACCTAGTCAACAAACTCGACTCATCGCACAAATGCCAAATTCTTGAAGGACTGCTTTAATAAAAGCTTATTCACTAATGTGAGCAAAAGTTTTTTTGTCGTTAAAATGCATGCATATTGCTGTAGACCTCGATGCAATGGGTCATTCCCAATGGCTTAGGGAAACCTACAATATGTGCACGATTGTACTGCTACTCCAACCCTCATTGTGGTACTCTCCACCACTTTCCTCCTACTTTTAACTCACGTATGCACTGGAGATTATGGTGCTAGGAACTTGGCCATAGGTCTACTGAGGGTCGTGCTAAACGTGGACGATGCAACAACCTGTTTACACTTGCATCAACTGAGAAAGGAAAGTCGTCCAACTTACTCGGTAAAAGCACACTCCATTCTGTTCATTAACTGATAACACCGAACTGCAATGACTATCCATTTCTTCTCCTTCTTCACGTTAAGTCACGTCACTTCACTTCTCGTCGATGTATCTATCAAAAGTGCATTTCCGCATTGTTCGGTTACTGAGTTGTCACACGAAACGACTATTGCATTGCAAAGTTGAACGAAAGAATGAACACTTCGTAGATAATTCCACTACGCTCCACCACAAACCTGGCTGCACGCACATCTTATTCTTCTCTCCCTTCCTCCTCCCCTCATCGTTGCTAGCATCACCACTACTATTATTATTTTCTTCTGCCCCATCCTTCTCTTCTTCCTCTTCCTCCTTGTCTTCCTCTTCTCCTTCCCGCTGTTCTACATAAAAGAGCTAGGATTTAGTGAATCAGTGGGATGCAAACCCTTTTATTTCAAGATAATACGACGCAAGACCGAGTATATAGCAGCCCATAGCTTATACCACATTAACACAGTGTGCAAAATTTAGTCGTCAAATGCTATGTGCTCAAAGTTGGAAGGGAGACTGGCTGATTCCCGTCCTCATCCTCCACATTGCTAATTGTCTTCTTTTCTTTTCACCAATCAATCATATCTGAAATAGCTAAAAACAAATGTTGCAGAAATGTAATAGGTAAGTGGTTATTTTTTCCTTCTTTTAGTAAAAGGATTGCTAAAGTTTAATGCTGACGGCATCAACCAGTACAGATTTTTAAGTAGCTTTCTGAAAGTTTTTTGTTTTTCTGTGAGAAGCACCAGAAACCTGTTTTCTGTTCCGTTGTATTTTGATCCTCCCATAGCCATCGCGAGTACAGCTAGAATGTAACAAATTATTAAGTAATCTGTCAACAGTAGTGAGGCCAGTTGTGGGACCAGATGGCAAGACATAACACGTATGTGAGCTGTCAAAGTGAATATGAAAATTGATATTCTCGACGGCCTTGGAAATGGAAGTAGAGGAGTTTTTGGTTGGTTTTGGAGATAATCTGCCGAATGCATGTAATTAGAAAAAAAAACGAACGTGTATTCTTCTTAACTTTTTGTCCTTTGAATGGAATATTTTGACCAAATAACGATTCTCTTCATCGTCTTCTGATTCTGATTTCACAGAAATACGGAAATATATGTTCGAAATATTTTCTTTCCATCGTCCGAATCCCCTTTTAAAACTCTTCATGCTGCAATTATTTTTTAACCGTAATTCCCCTACAGAATAGAAATTTAAAATAAGTTGTTTAAAAAGTTTAACACTTCCATTAACAGGATCTATTTTAGAAGCACATCAGCCACCACATCTCAGTTGTTTTATTGCTCTCACATCAAACTTGTTTTACAACTGGAAATAGGTAATAATTCTCAAACCATGAACAATCAACTTCTTCTACATTCCTCGTGAATTCAGTCGCTCCGATAGCGAAAAGATTTTGTGCAACTTGTTAGATTGCAATACTTTGACTGTTTGACTGCTCGTTTTGGTTTCTCGGGAACTTAAAACTCCACCTTTGTACTTCCGCCAAATGTTATGGACTCTGGACCTTGCCAGTATTACTTAATGC
>NW_020170479.1:233571-242422 GCF_000524195.1 Echinococcus granulosus
TCAATCGAACATGTGCTGAAGTAAAGGCGAAGTGGCAAGGAGGAATGGGAGCGTAATTTTACCTTCATGAAACTAGTTCAAATCCCGTCCTTTATTAAATGGCTGTTTTAGATCAGTTTCTTACGACTAGGAGTGGCCATACGAGTCGGTCATGACAGCCTTCCTTAACCCAATACAATTTCCGTAGAAAACAAAATTATAGATCAAGTGGATCCTTCAAGAGGGATCTGTGACTTTGCAGTTGGATATCTTTTCAGCTTCACATAAATTCGATTGCTTGCGTTATTGCCTGGTGTTTCTCTTACAGCACCAACTACGTTGCGATAGCCAGGAGGTTGATTATGGGAAGTGCCGGAGATGAAGCTCAAAATGAGAAATGAGGTATGTCATGCTTTAATATTTTTTTTAACTCTTCGTTTTGATTTACCGGTTATTTAAGGCGCGGCCATCATTCTTTTACAGGGTGACATGGTCTTTGGGTTCTCGTAAAGATGTTAAGTTTGCAAAAATAGGATCAGAAATTGTGATTCTTTACAAGACGAAATACCTTACCTTCAAATACAGATGTGGCATACATGTGTCTATGACAACCAGATGTACGAAACCGACACAAGTAGAGTGACTGAATTTGATAACAAAAAATGTGTTTTTAATACTTTTAGTTTTAAGGCGAATATTTGCTTTTAGTAGAGGAGATCTTGTTCAGCTGGGGTTTTCTGAATCTTTAGATACCCCGGTACCAACACACTAATGGAGCCTTTACCTCCTTTCAAATCAAGTATTTAGTTAAACTGTAGATACTCAGCAGAAATGCTAACATAACCTCGCCTCTTACTTTTCCTTAACACTTGCTGCATCACCACTATTCGGGACTGATATGTCCTGTTTGTCAAGGTCAGTTCTACGTATGACATCTCGTATGTGCTAATTAGCAATCGAAGTAGGGGTCGGGTTCCCTTGGAGTTAGCATGACAACCAATTTCCTATTCTAGACACCAGCTGTCTCCCTTCTGTCAATCGAAACATCAACAGATCGGGTAATCAAGAAATCCAAGTAGATTATATTCTCCCACCCAGTAGGCACCTTTTTAGCTCTATCATTAGAATTTTACTTAGATTTTATGTATTTGTATGTGCTTATTGAACTCGACAACTTGATTACTGTACTAGCGAAATGATCAAATCTTAAACCCGACTAACACTTTTTCAGCCATTAATCCAGATGTTTTCGTGCATCCCAGGGTGCACGTGTCATGTTCTTTCCTCCCTTTAACGGAGGCAGATGTTCACCTTCGAGACTGCTTACTAATGACTTTAGCAGATCATGCGTTGCCTTTTTTACTCCCCTCATTCATGTTTTTCTTTGAAACATTCATATGGAACGAGTGTGTCAATTGGAGGTTCCCCAATAAACATGAAAAGACTGATTTTATAGGGTGATTAATCAAACAATTTTAGTTTACCATCGTTTAATTGGAAGTTTTGTGATACAGGGAATAAAACGTTTCATTTTTGAATTTCCTTTTTTTATCTCAACGCAGACGTGCAGACAATTTTGACTAATCGGTCTAATCTATGTGTTCTGCTGATGAGGCCACTTCCGGTGGGTTGACCACTCACTGGAGGGAAGTGTTCCATCTAGGTGAGGAAATTTAGCAGTAAATACAAGTCATGAAGCCATAGCAGAATCGTGTCTCTTTGACCTGGATATTAGAACATAAGGCGTTTTTCAGTGACCTATGACCAATCCTCTGCGCCGATGGGACGACGTTCTGTTCTCTGCTACTTATGGACTCGTAATCCGCATAATGTCATGGGGAGTGACTCTGGTAAAATGAAGGCAAGTGGAGTTTTAGGAAGTGGTAAAACATTAACTTCAATTGTTATAAGGAAGGGGATCGGTGTAAGGCAATTTGATTCCTTCCCACATAGAGCAGCATAAGGCTAGAGAGAGCAGAAATGGGGAATTAGTTTTAAAGAGGGGACAAACCCTCCACCTGACGGGTTAACATTATCGTCTAATTCTAAGACTATTTTACAATATGCTACTAAGCAAGTTTATTTAAACGTGGAGTTGAAAAGTACCAACTTTTGATGGAAACAGTTGTGAATAAAAAGGTAGTCCACGCTTTGAGGAAACAGGTTAAACACTTTTAACATCTTGAAATGGCGAAATTATTTATTTCTAAAATAAAGGAGTTTTTAGGTTCAGTCATAGTCGGTGAACAGAGATTGTAGTCGGCACGGAGCTTTGGGCCGGTTCCCATTCACATATCCTGGAGCTACCAGTTATTTATGAATGGAAGGTTCTCTTCACACCAAGATAATACAATTTGTTTACTTTTTCATCTTCCATTGCAAATTTGATAGAAAGCAGAAAACAATGGGCAGCATTGACAATACTACTGACCTTTAGCGTTCGGAGAGAATTGGAGTGATTGTTTACTGCGAACGGTTCAGCACCATGCATGCACACGCACACACAAACCCTCATCATCACCATCAGCGGTGACACAATCTTCACTTTATGCCCATCGATTTCGAGCATTCAACTTCCATTGTTTGGCTAGTGTAGTATTCCATTCCACTTCGGCAACAATTTTTTTCGCAGAAAGTCGGAATTTGGCGTCCTCTTGGTACCCGAATAACAATTTGGCATTTCGTACGAGTGAAGAACTTCAACTTATGCTTTTATAACGAGGTCACACTGTACCTTTGGTGGCTGACCCCTTTCAAATAGGCCAGAAGCAGTAACCTGAAGCAAGCTGTATGACTGACCGTAAAGTGAATTTGCTAAAAGGGGTAATCGGATAAATGGGTAGAATCGGAAACCAAATCAAACAGTTTCCACTCCCCCAAACGAATTTAAGGTGAAATTGCGTTCTCTAACATCCGGTGCAGCCTCTAACAACTATAGGTCTTCGTGAAGAGGCAATCAAAAAGTGGACAATTGGAGCTGGATGAATGGATGGGCCTATGGAAACACAGCTATTAGATAGATGAGGAAACTTATATCAGAAATTTGTGATTGTCAAGATAATTTCTTAGCGCTTTCTAATTTTTGCTTACCAGTAATGCCAGCAAAATTGACAAGAAAACCGAGAAGCATAAAGATTTCGAGGATAGCTAAAATTGTTGTTGGCATCGATGCAGTGAAGGGGCCCCAGTACCTATGGGATGTTAGAACTGAACTGGTGCCATTTTTTAACCCAACTTATCATGTGACGCCATCAAGCCAGTTCTGAAGCGTGTGTCTGTGTGATACAATATTATTAGAACAATTCTACCTTAGTCATGCGTAAAGTGGTTTAATTACCAGCTCAAATAAATTTACCTAACACAGTCCTCTCCAAAGAAATCGGTGTTGCAGAGCAGTAGCAAAGATTTATACTTAGCAGGAGATATTTAAAATTGTTTAAGCTAATTTTGCTGACTAACTAAACAAAAACTACAATCCGGGAATAAAGAATAAAAAGTGGGAAAAAAAGGATTAAAATAACTTCTATTACCGCCCTCTTAAACGATGTGCCTGCATTTATGAGGCCAAACGCTAAAAAGGGTAGGATTTAGGGCTCCGTTGAAATGCACCGCCATTTTTATTACGAATGTATTCAAGTCATAAAATCCTATTTTGAATTCACTGGCAGTCAACAATTTTTAACCTGGAAGGTGGGTACCTAATCGTGGTAACGGATTCGCGAAAATTTGGACCTGCATGAAATGCCTAAGAATGTAATTACCATGTATATGAGCATGAAATTACTAAAGTAAATGAGCATTTTCCTTACAAGTAACAAGAGATCCTCTTTCTTTTTTTTCAGTGGATTTTGACTCACTCACAATTTTCAGGAACCATAAAACCAAGTGAAGCTGAACTGTTGCTTTCTCTGCCTCCGATCCTAAAGGTGGGAATTTCTTAAACACCACGCTGAATTATTCCCATAGAGGGTATTTTATTCTTGCAGGCATAATTAATGACTATCGTTAAACGTTAACGACAGTTCTGACCATGAAAATTGGAAGGGAACTATAAGTCCTCTTCATGCTGATGGAGCGCAATAGCTAGCTGTGTTTGTTGGTGAATAGTCCCCAACAAACAAGCTTCAATTGCAGTCACTCCATGCAACGGCGTTCTTTATTAGCGAAAATCAGTTAGGAGCTGTTGTACTTTGTTTAGTTGTTTAATTCTTCGTTTTGGTTTCGCGGGCACTGGGAGGCCCACTTTCGTGCTTCCATTAGACTGAGCGGCCTCCGACCGTGTCAATTTTCCCCAGACCTTTTCTACTTTGTCAATACATTTTCTGATTCAAATTGACCTTAGAAATGACTCGGTGCGCTACAGGGGTAAGTTCCATTGCCTGAAACCTCGCTTTCTCCTCAAATAAGGTTGATAGACTTGACACTTATCATTTATGTATGGACTGAAAATTCCTATCCCAGTGGTAAAAAAATAGTCACGAATAATCACAAATCTTGAATTTCTACTTTAATCGCTGTGTTTAAAATGTGCCGAGCAAAGGTCGCAAGAAAAATACACAAAGGTAAGTACATTTCGGTACCGGATCACATTATGTAACAGTCCTCTGATCTAGGCTGGCCAATTTGACTTAACTTCTAATCACTTTTAGGGATACTCTGCGTTGTATTTTCTTTAAGGATGATGAATGATTCCTGTGCTGTTAGGTGTCAAGACATCTTCCACTGTCGACTTTACTGACAAAGGAGCAATTAGCTGTCAATTAATCTGGGATAATGGGCTTGGTAAATACAGACGTTACTTGAATGTGTCGTTATCTGATCAAATTTAATAGATATTTGGTGTCGGAAAATAATTTAACTGCTACAGACGACTATATTGTAGTTATTTAGTACTTATTTATCCACATATATAACTGCACGGCCCTTACATCCGTTTTGGTAGTGTGACCCTGTAGTCATGCCCAGAACCTCCTAGCCCCTCCTCGCGTTAATAATTCATCCACTTCCAATTGAAATGCCTTACTGTAATTTCAGAGACTACTGAGGGGCTACAAAAGGAGTATGAGTGCCTGTAAATTAATTTGCCCACCAACCACGTTGATTACGTTTTTTGCCTTCCAGAAAAGTCGTAACTTATAGGAGAAACCTTAAGTAGATACGCCCCGATTCCTGTTGCACAGTTCCTTCTGATTTCTACAATAAGTCAATTCATCAAGTAACCAAGCGTTCAGTAAATTTAGCAAGTATTTTCACGATAGATTGCTTCGTCAGTATTCATTTCCTTCAAAAACAATGCTGAATTCTACAGGAGATGCAGTGGGAAATCTACCTAAGTTTTCTAATGACAAGTACTTCCCCTCTGCAGCATGGTCCTTGACCCACGCCTATAGCCTGCCAGCCATTCCGTACACGAATCGTGCGCATAGGTGAGACTGGGAGGACTACAAGCTATCCTTAAAGCTAACATTCCACTCAAGGCAACCCCGTTTTGTAAAAAGGAATTGTAAGCAAATGCAACGACGTTGAGCGATGATGATTGGGACGAAGTTTACTACTTAGAAGTGATTTGATGACACATTAACAAAATGTCAACTTTACTTTTCTATCTCAAAATTCTGACCGGAACCTGGCACAATATTCGCTTACATTCTACTCTTTTCAAAGTTGGAAAAACCACTACATATAAATCTTCATAACAGGTCATATTTCTCAGTGACAAATGTTTTAATGAAGGTTTACTGTCTCCTTCGGGACTGTTTAACAGCACTTTGAACTCCTTTTATTACATTTTGGAACCTTTTGCTGCTGCTGAGTAGTGCCAGGAAAATTGATTACAGCTTTGCAGTCCCTTCACGAGGTATTCCAAAAAGAAAAGCATATTAAGAAAAAGCTACATAACGACGTAATGCTTCTTTCAGTGTTCTCAATTATAATTGCCATCTTTTTAAAATGGAAGACGGACTAATTGCGGAAAACACCTCTATGTGTTACCGCTAAAAATAAAAAAAACTAAACCTAGGTACCTCCTTTTCTATCGCCTTTTATACCATTACTTGAAGCTTCGAGAAATATCATTAGAGGAATGTAGAGGACGAGTATGGAAATGGGGGCGGTATCTCCTTCCCCATATCCCTCCCTTCCTCCTTCATTTCTTCAAATCAATAGCATTTCAAGGCTAAGTTTTGCACACTGTTGTGATGTGGTATTCGCTGTGGGCTATGCGCTCGGTCTCGTGTTGCACCATCTTGAGAAAACAGAAATCGCTTCCTACTGATTCACTAAGTCCAAGCCCTTTTTGTGGAAGCACAGAAAGAAGAAGAAAAAAGAAGGAGGAAGAAAAGGAGGAAGAGGAAGATGGAGCTGCAGAAAATAATAATAGGGGTGATGATAGGGGTTATGCTCGTAGTGGGGGTAGTGGAAGCATCTACCATGTGCTCATTCTTTCGTTCAACTTTGCAATGCAATAGTCGTTTCGTGTGACAACTCAGTAACCGAACAATGCGGAAATGCACTTTTGATAGATACATCGACGAGAAGTGAAGTGACGTGACTTAACGTGAAGAAGGAGAAGAAATGGATAGTCATTGCAGTTCGGTGTTATCAGTTAATGAACAGAATGGAGTGTGCTTTTACCGAGTAAGTTGGACGACTTTCCTTTCTCAGTTGATGCAAGTGTAAACAGGTTGTTGCATCGTCCACGTTTAGCACGACCCTCAGTAGACCTATGGCCAAGTTCCTAGCACCATAATCTCCAGTGCATACGCCGCCCACAATTACACGTATTTTTCTTTTCTAGTCTGGAATCGTGGTTGGGGGTCAGGCGTCAGGGGTCTCCCTCAATCAAAGGTAACGCCTGTTTTTGAGAGCTTCCCCTGACTCCCATGCTCTCAACCATTTCTGAGCGGAGCCTTCTACTTTTGCTCCTGCTCCTCGATTGTGGCAACCCACTTCCACATCCCACACAGCTAATTGGTCTAGAAGCTTCTGCAGATTCGTTTGAAGGTGAATTTAACGCGAGTTGGTCGGAATCGAATGTGTTGGATCGAACGACATGAGATAAAATGAGGATGTTAAAAGTGGGTGGAAAGTAGTGGAGAGTACCACGATATTGAGTACCTATATCCTGACGGATACCTCTGAATTCACGAAGAATAGATCTGCATAATTGCTTTCATTTTGCAAGTCCTTACAAGTCAGGTTTTAACAAGTAATTGCAGCAGACTATGCCAAATAACAAAACGAATTTCCAGGTCACCCAATAAGAGCATTAATGCACCCAAAGCCCTAATTTTTACTGCAGTTTAAGCAAGGGGCCACTTGCCCCTGTGGTACACATATTCTTTCCTGTTATAACCTTTTCATGGTCTTCGAAATGCCTCCTTAGAGTAAGGCCCCAATTTGGTCACTAGAGTTTCTCCTCTTTGCTTGTACTCTAGGCAAACTCTTTGCCATTGTTTGGGCAAAGTACTGAGAACCTCTACGTCCCTACGTACATCGACGCAATACACTGAAGATATCAGACACAAGAAGGTACAAAAACATCCATTGTTCCATGTTTTCTACCAAGTGGAGGCTTTTCATTTGCTTCCATATTTCTTTTAGCGTGATAATTTCAGGAGTGGAGGAGGTGCGAAATTGGCCAATGGTTCTATCTGACACTGTTCGTAAAAATAAATCTATTGTGGGGAAGCTAAAATGCCCCTGAGCAAATAAAGATGCTTAGATTGGTCCTCCGGAGCAAATTTTTTTATTCACGGGTAGAATTACTTTTATTGTTAATGTCATAATTTTTTCTTCTATTCTACCACAATACTTAATATCCGTCAATTCACTGGTCCTGTAAATTTACTGCTTTAGCAGCAGGTCAAATCTAAAACTTATCCGATTGACAATCTTTACGATGGTGGTCCAAAACCACAACCCCCCAGGCACATGTCCAGCACACTGCAGCCAAACCTACTATGCTTCCCTCCATTCGATTCGTGGTCGGCCCGTGTCGTCCACGTGATGCGCCCTCCAACAACTGTCGACACTTTAAGGTTGGGGGAGAAGGAGAGAAGGCGGCAAAATCAAGCTGCTTCAGCGGGTGGAAAAGAGGATGAGTATGTACCGTATCACTTCCCGCCCTTTTCCTCCCTCCCACCCCTCTACCACTGCACATACGCACGCACCCACACGCGTAGGCGCATAATTGACAACCATCAATTAAGTGAGGTGACTAATGAGGACTAGTTAATAAAACCTTGTCCCCTACTAACTTTGATTTTTTCCGCTGGCAGGGTGACCCGCATATCGAATGTCTCGCTTATCAGACATCTTGAAAGTGGGGAGGGGGAGGCCTGGCGCGCCAGTGGGAAAACAGGACAGTCGCATAGTGGCTTAAAATTCAATTAGAAGGAAACTTGGGTACTTTAAATGTTTTTAGCATTTTCTTTAGGAAAATGATTTGTAGGATCACTAACATTACCGACTGAACCTGTGTTACACTCTACAAAAGTTTTACTGTTTACTTAAACATATCGTAGCAAGTTTTGTTTTATCCGGTAATCTGCCTGGTAGATTTTCCTACGTAATCGCCAGCACTTTTAGGAAAATCTGATGAAGGTTCTTCTTGGGAATTTTATTGGTCTAATGTAATTCAATGATAGTCTATTTAACCCTAATTTTTGGTAACTTGGGTATTTAACGCTCCGCCTTTGCACTTTCGCTCGGCGGAATGGCCTCCAAACCGCGACTTGTAAATCCCTTCTAGCAGTCCTTCTCTATGTCACCAATGCATATTCTCCCTACTATTATCACATCTTTCGTCTTCAGAAAAGACTCAAGTAGCAAATCCGATCCCAAATGGCAGCTACGCCTATATTGCTGAACG
>NW_020170479.1:242522-248860 GCF_000524195.1 Echinococcus granulosus
GCAATCAAATATGTGGTGCAAATTGCCCTTTTTTAAATGGAAGAGTTTAAAATAAGTTTGTGGCATTTCCTTACTTTTTCTCTTTAGAGATTTATGTAGCTTTTTTGAAGAATCTGGCTAGATGGGAAAATTATGCCTTGTTTCATAATAGGCCAATATAAGCCTTTTTTAAACGGTTCAAGTCTTCTGCTTATTTCTTTTCTTTCAAGATTATGGCGATTTTCAACAAATCTATTTGAATTACATCATTTGTGAGGAAAATAACCCAAATTTTTTGCATACAGTCCCCGAAAAAGTTTACTTTGCAGATAAGTTTTCTACTGTAATGTGAAAGGCGAACTTCTGCCACCAGACAATACGAAGCAATAAATTTGTCCAGGGGCAAGAGTTTCATTTTCAAAAGCCACAATAATCTCACACATTAAAATAAATCGCCGACCCATTAAAAGTTGGTAATTTGACGAATTCCCTCTTATTATCCTATTCTAGCGGCTTGGCCAACACCCGGATGGGCTTAGAAGAGAGGGGTTTTCAGATCTCTCAATTTATTCCATTTGAAAGTCATTATCTGCTATACAAATTATGCTTTTTTAAGAAAGCTTGCAATAGTCTCTTTTTGTTTGCTTTGTTTTAGTTATTTCAATTAGTCAATCAAGAAAGATAATGTCCTTCATATGCAATTTTGATGGCTTTCTTTGGCTGCGGTGCGAAAATTTAACGATACATTAAAAAGATTTCATTATTTAAAAAAACTTTCATTTTTATGTTAAAATGGTATCTTACGAGGAGTTAGTAGCTTCCAGAAGTTGGATTTTTCATTTTGCGGTCAACCCATGCTGTCTGCTCTACTTTCATTTGATGGAGGAGGGAGGATATGAGAGAATGGAGGGCGCAAAGCTAAACTACTTCAGAGGGTTGTAAAGGAGAAGGAAGAGGGGGAACAAGGTACCGTGTATTAGCTTAGGCGTAGCGATTATAACCACGTTCGCCTCCAAAGCGACACATGTGATTATCTGATTTCCTCATCTAGCTTTGTTGTCACAAATGTGTGAAATTATGATCTCGATTACAACAAATCTTGTGTAGCGAACAGACTGACTGTGTTTAACACATTGGAATAAATGTTTAATGTTGCGCAATGTGTGACTTGGGGGTAGAATCATGAAACACTAGGCCGTGATGGTTTACCGTCCTGAGAGTGAACGTGTCAAGTTAGAATGCCTTTTTCCAGTATAGTTCACAATGCTGGACCCTCTCTAAGGACAAAGGATTAGCACCTTACTTTGAAATGGGGAGGAGCTTATGATGTTTGATTGTTCAAATAAGACACAAAACTACGTGACCACCGGTGGTGTATGTCAGCTAGATAAACTGCTATTTAATGCGAATAAATCTTTCATTATTTTTTTTAAAATCAAGAATTGTATGCACTAAAGGACAGGAATCGATGTTTACCGATCGCCAAAGTTAATACATCCTCCAAACTCCGATTTTTATTGGTTTTAGGGATCCTGTCACGGGGATGGCAAAAGTATTCTCGTTTAAAAATAGTTTGCAATTTCTCCTTCATCAGATTATTCGCTAGAGTATGCTGTGACGAGCCCTATCTTAAAAACTAGTTAACAAGTCATGCTGTGCCTATCATCCTTCGACCTTCTGATGAAAAATGGAGCATATTTAGCATGAATGCTGCAAACTGCCTAGGCGTGCTTTTGTAACTCCATTGTGTAGTAAACAAGGCAATTCTGTCATCACTGCTTTTTTCGCGCTCTTCTTGTCTTGTGCTTGCATTCCTATCATGTCATTTTCACCTTCAGTTTTTCCGACGGCAGGGGTGGGGGTGTTGTGAGTTGACAATGCTCCTACCTAATCTACAATCTACATCTCAATCAATATCTTAAGTAGTCCTATTAATAATTACTCGGACAATAAATTTAATTTGACTGCATAACAGTAGCTACCTCACCCATGGTAATCATAATCCATACTTCTAGGATCACAAAACTCACGATTGAACCGAATTGTCTTTCAGTCACCTATCTGGGATGAATGGAAAAGTTATCAGGGTAAACGTATGTACCTGTTTTGTTTGTTTTTGTTACCTCAAATGGATTAAACAAGTAAGTCACGTACACTGCAGGGAAGTGTAACTTTGTGCTGACAAGGTGGGCCTAATGTTAAATCTATTTTCCCATCAGGATACATGGAACCGATGCAAAATTGAAGACTGAAAAGTGAGACAATCTTGGCAATCCGTAAACCTCTATTCCTGCCATTTAATGCATACAATTCTTGATTTTGAAAAAAACATAATGAAAGATTTATTCGTATCAAATGGCAGTTTATCTAGCTGACATGCACAACCACTGGTCACGTCGTTGCGTGTCCTATTTGAACAATCAAACACCATAAGCTCCTCCCCATTTCAAAGTAAGATGCTAATCCTTTGTCCTTAGAGAGGGTCCAGCATTGTGAACTATACTGGAAAAAGGCATTCTAACTTGACACGTTCACTATTAGGACTCATCGAGGAAGGAGATGGGGTGACTCCAGGTTGAAAATTTGCACGTATTGGACGGCTTTGGGCTTGGGATTTTCAGCGTTTATTCAAAAAATGGGGAAAATGATCTTGCAACATCAACACAGTACCCCACTTTCTAAAATAGACGCTAAAACATAAGAAGGAGTGATAATTGTTTGGTAACTCGTTGATGACAAATGCCGCCTCTAGGGGAGAAGTGATCCTAGAAATCAAGGAGTTTTATTTCGACGATTCTTGAAATTGAATTGATTAAATTCATTGGGAAAACATGAGGTGGTGGAGCATTAGCAACATTTCAGTTCAAATTCAGACTTTTCTAGGCGTCCCCTATTCATTCCCGACTCGCCAAACTATTCATTGCTTTAAATCGGATTCACCAACCCTCTCCTTTAGATTCATTCCATTTAAGTCAAACTTGTCTCCAAATGCATTAGTGGATTATCCGTAGCACTATTTATATCTAGAATACTCATTTCATCCATTCGAAAATCACCCAAATTCTATTCTTACCCTTTCATCGAATCACTTAGCTATCCGTCGGATCTATTCCGCATCTACCCATCCATACACTTATTCAGCCATCTATCCCGTACCTATCCACTTGTCCATCTACCCATCCAAAAATACTGGTAAGCTTAAAGTGGGATTCAATCTACTTAACACAATTTCATTATGAATATATGCAGGGTGTGTTTATGTTCTTCAACGACATTCATAGTGCAATCTTGGATGATTCCTAAGTGGCAACTAAATAGTTTGAAGAATTTTTTCAAATTGTGTGTTATCAAACCAAACCTCTACAGTAAAAAAAGGAATTTTCAATATTTCCTTGTTCGGCCTAACCAAGGCAAATTTACACAATCGCTTCGCAGGTAACAGAGGCCATATCTTGTTCATTTCATTTCAGGCGAGCTTGTAAAGCCATTTCCCCTTCCTCAACTTGTTCACTCCCCTCTAAATTCCCATGGAACGGATAGTGGAGATAGGGTCCACTCCTGGCACTTTCAAGACAATCAAATCACTGCATCAACTCGTCATCAGGTGTTTTTCTGATAAAACTACTTGTCCAGATCTTCACCTCCTTTTAAGCTATCATTGACAAAAGAAGGAGGACTTTGGATAATATGCCACCCATTCAGGACAGTCCACCAAAGCCTACCTTGGCCCAACCTTGATACTTCTAACATGCATCTACGATACAGTTAAAATGGTAAATGCTTCTGGACACCTCATTTAGTCGTCCACTGATTCCTCTGCACAAATTCAAGTGGACAATCCCTGTGACCATGTTTACGGAGTACAGTGAACATCGACAATAACCACACACTAACTACTCAGTCACTGGATTTCGGACCCAGCAGCAAGACTTCATGTTTCAACATTACACAATTCACGTGTCTGATGCTCTTTCCAATAGGAAAAAAAACATAATATCAACAAACACACAAACAGAATGGATGAGCAGACAAACAGGTAGGTAAGAAGACAGACAGACAAACAGACTGACAAGACTGGAAGTCACTGTCTACTCTGTTTTGGTTTCGCATTCGGTTTGACTTCGGTTTCTGTCTATTCAATGGCTTAACCAACGTAAACTACTCAATCCTTCCCACCAATCAATGCAATGCCACACTTTAGCCATTGAATTTCAACCATGGCGGAGTCATTTAAAGCATTTCTTGATAGGTAGGCAAGCCTAATCCAGCTCAGTTGACTTGTAATATTATGGTAAGTCGTTTTGTAGGGCTCCAGCATACTGCCAATTTAGAGTGACAATCATCCCTCAAGTCGTGTCCCCCGCCACAGTGTCAAGAGAATTTACCAATTCCGATGAGACACTTTTGGCTTCACTTCATGGAAAATGGTGTCCCATGGATGTGACATTTCCATTGCAGTGTAACTGTACTAGTAGTGTGTCATTAAGGTCTCGTCACCTGGCACCTTTCATTCTTCAGGGCATCATTCTAACTTAAAACCTTCAGTCAGAAATCAAATATTTGAGTCTAATTTAGGATGTGCAAAATTAGTGGCAGTTGATAAGTGAAATCGTTCTGGCAATTGGATCCGTTTGTGAAATCATGTTCCCATCAACATAGGGCTCTTTTATTGTGGCGGTCATAATCAAGGGGGCCCCAAGAGCACTATCACTCACTTATTTCTTCGTTAAAGAGGAGAATGATGCAGATCAATACCTTTTCTTAATGTGCGAGTTCGACATCTCGCTCTTTGTAAGAATCAACCCATTACCCTAACTTTTTCGTGGTCTGCGTCAATCACGGATACCGGTTTTCGTCCTTTGGCTTCCCATACTTTGACTGATCAGGACACAATCCCGAGATAGGATCTTGGCCCTGCTCAATGACTATCGTGGCACTATTTTTTTCTTACGGAGCTACACGTAAGGCATTGTTAAGCAGGCCAAAATTTTGACGATTTCCCCACCGTTTCATCACCTTATTTGTGAGCTAAATAGCGGACAGAAGTCTTCGTACTTTCACAACTTTTCCCTAGCAAATACCAATGCTATTTCTACTTGTCACTACCTTCAGTTCAGCGTGAAATCGTAGTGTAGGCGTGACTGAGAAAAAGGGAGACTTCATCATGTGATTGGACGTCACGTGACGTGCAGTTGTGTTGCGAGGTGGATTTGTGGTGTGATCGCTCTCTCACACACACACAAGCTTAGCATCAATGTGTGTGCACGTTCATCCCTCCATTCCAATTCCTGTTCTGCTTTTTACTCAGGTAGATTCACCTTTGGTTACTTGACCATAAACGTTGACATATTTGTTCTTTTTACGCACAAATTTTACCTCATTTTCTCGGTCTCTTTTAACCAGTCACTACCTTAAAATTTTTAATGTGTTCCTTGGTAGAAAGAGAAATGGAATGTTCTGTAGGCCGGCTAGTGGAGCGTACGTTTTATCACTTCCCCAAGTAGATATTCCTGTGTGTGAGGAGGTGAAGGCCTGAGCACAGTCCGATTGACCCAGTTTAGGTTATCACTGCCCCGTTGATGTGTGGTAATTTTCAGCGCGATTACTAGCAATAGCAGCTTATTGCATTAGGAAATAAAATTTTACAATTTTGTAGCAATTTGCCTTTGTTGGGCTGGAAATACACTCCCTGCAATACAAAATGTCAACCTTTGTATTCGCATACATTTGACTTTTCACCTATTTACCATGGATTTGTGTAAAGAGTTGGTTAGAATGCTGCCACAGGCGTCGAGTTTTAGTGTGTCTGTATGATGTTTTGCATTCAGAGGCGTCTTCAAATGATTTCTGGCCTTACCTCCTTCTTGGATATTCGTTTTAAAGTAGTAACAACTTGGCTGAAAAGCGGTTACAGTGGATCATTTTGAATTGGTTACCCTCCTAGATAATCTCTAAACCTGTCAAGATTGTAAACTTGCGTTTATCATTGATTTTCTTCCAGTTGAAACATATGACTGACAACTGAACGGTGCGCGTCGTGGTGACACCAACTGCCACCCAGGCTTCCACACATTCCCTTTACAAATCAATCAGTGCTTCAACTTACATCACTAAAAAATGTAAGTCCCTTTCTTATTCAAAAGTAATAACATCAACTGCTAAGATAGATCTTTTTCACAACAGTGTACGACATTAGATTTTTCTGAAACATTTCGTCTTGACAAGAGTCCTCCGTGCTTCTAACTACGATGGGCAGATCGTCCACCAGTGTTCCATGGCGCCTTTTATTCAAAACAAGTAAATCCTGGCAGAATTGCACATATGGTTTACCCCATTTATAAACTACTTTGTTAGCTCGA
>NW_020170479.1:248960-271686 GCF_000524195.1 Echinococcus granulosus
AGAGGCAAAATTGGATTGGGCTGTGTTGAAGGCTTCACCTTCCGAAATTCCAATCAAATGCATGTGAAAATAGGTATTCCTTTGCGATAATTTGACCATATCGTAAGCTGGTGACCAAGACATTCTTACGTCTTTCTTTTAGCTGCAACATTAAAATTTTCCCTATAGAGACTAGTGCAAGTTTACCAGAGGAGGAAAAATGCCTTCGCTTTATGGGTGAGAGTAAACAGTAATTTTGTGGTACCATTTGGCGTGAATTCTAAGTGCTACCCATCGTATGCATACGCATGTTACGATGACTAGGTTATGTAATGTTCACGGATAGGCGGAGTTTAACAGATTTTACGCATGCATCAAGGTGTTGGTGTCTTCAGGCCTAACTACTAATTCCTGTCTTCTAGGCAAGAAAATAGACATCAGTGTGTTAAAAAATCAGGTGTTGTGTGTATCGGTAGCTTAGCAACCATCAAATATGGGAATGGGTTAGAGGAAGGTCAGGGGAGGGTGGAGGCATTGGTGGTAGTGGTGGTGGTCGTTGCCCTATTTATGTCTTCGAGGTTGAATTGTCGTTTTTTGTCGTACAGCTGGGTAACAGTGCAAGTAATCTACTATATTGGATCATAATCCATCTATATATGTATCCGTCTCTCCATCTATCTGCCTCTCTACTCACTTAACTATATCCACCGAAGAGTACAAAGTGGCTTGTGTAACATATGACGATTATCGTCATAGAATATTGTTTCATCCCTCTCTGATTCATCCATCATCTACATGGTACTCAAGCCTAACAACGCAATTGGGTGGCAGCCCGTGTTATGCAATAGACAGCAATGTGTAGGTTATGCTACGTATCATTCGTCAGCATAATTGGCCTCTGTTCAAACAGAGGGTGGGAGTGCATCGATAGATTTTGCTTGAGTAAGTTGTGGGTTTTAAAAAAGCAAATAAATACATCTCAAAAGTAAACGATTAGCCTAGTCTGTGAATCTCTATCTCACCTAGTGAAGGGTGGCCATGGCACTCAGGAATTTGTCACTTAATTGTACCTAAATTCACTTATCATCTCGTAAATTATCAGTGTTAACTGCAGTTTATTTCCGATTATATTTATTCGTCATTCACTTTCACTAATTTGTGAAATTTGATAAATAACCGTTTCTAGGATCTAAGGCTCCGCAGCTTAAAGTTTGGTTAGCTTAATGCTAAAAATACGATTTACAGATCATCTTATTGATTAACTATATTCTTAATTTTACTTATGTTTTCAGTGTTGAGGATAATCATTTTCCCCTTTTTTCTATTCTTTAATAAATTACTTAGAGCAATAATTTAATCACCACATCCCACGACCTCTTAGTTTGACTCCAGTTGATCTTATATAGGATCCGGCGAATAAAATATACGCCTTCTTCTAGACTAGCATTCATTCCAGCCTCAATGACAGAAGAAAGAACAACATTTTCACTCTTTATCCCAAATAATTTATTGATCTAACGAATGGTTTTCATATGTATATGGCTGCTGTTGGCTACCCTAGAGACGAGCATACTTGTATATTTTACTGCAGCAGTTTGGAGCTTTTTTTTAGTAACCTGCTAGAAAAGACTTAAGTTGCTTAACTTACTCAAGTGCTTTTTTGCACTTTGTTTTGGATACGAAACACTTATTTGAGAGAAAATTGAAGTCTATTCATAGAACAGGCTAATTTAATTTAGATTACACCCAACCTTCTAAAAAGGAGTAACAGTGAAGAAAAATACATTGCAATTCTGGCTGTTTTATTTAGTTGACAGACTCTAGATTAAACAACATCTTGGTCTATTATGATTATCACTTGTGTTAAAATACAGGCCCTACCGCATTGACAGGTATGGTAGAAAAGGTCTAATATTTGTGACTCAGGAAGTTACCTCCGCGCTCCACCGGCGCTATCGATCGTGTTTGTCGGCCGCCTTATTAGCGATGTACCAATTTTGTGTATTTAACACATATTCGGCAAAAATTACTGCCAATGCTGGGATACCTGGTGTGGTAACCCATTGGCCTGGTTTTTTGATAAATTCCAGTAAGAGGACAGTTATATTCTGCATTTCCACCTCGTCTTAATTTCGGCATTATTGGATAGGTATTGCAGTGAAGATTGCTTAGCAACGTTTAATCCTGCTTGTATTCCCTTCTTTACAATTAGATGTTGCAGTTTGACCTCAAAGTGTGTTGAAATCTAGTAGACTCAACTGTTAGGGTGACTTTTGCTGTTACTGAACTAATATTTCATCCATGCAAGGAAAAGAAGCCAAGCCACAGGTCTATATTTTAGCCACAGTAGTTCTGGGCTAAGTCAGAGCGTTTACTTGAAACACCAATATGCGAATCAACTTTAACATCATCATTAATGAATGACTGCCGCACCATAATCTATCTCCTCAGCCCCCCTCCCGATCTCTCACGTTGTTCCTGTTTCTATCCCCTCGGAGTTAGACTACTTCCGGTGGGTGCAGGTGGCAGGACCTCACCCTCGGCATATAATATGACCAGTACTCTAGTATGCACCCTTATAATAGATCTGAAGTTGCAGTCAATTCCCATAAATTCTTATATCCTGGATTCAATAGGCCGTCATATGCAGGCCATAAGGAGGCTATTATTTGTTGAATAATGGACTGTTAGCAGAACGATTAGATTTTTTTATTAATAATTGTTTATTGAGGTAAAAGTCTCTTATACATTGAGTCTAAATTTCGTATTAATCATTGTTAATTATTTACCCCTGTATATTTTCTCAGATAATCTTCACATAAACTAGTCCTTTACATCTGATATTTTGACTATGCATTCGGATATTGCTAATTGCTAAACACAAGAATTTCTCAGCTTGTCTATCAACAGCAAAGTGGGCTTATGCCCCAGCGGATTTTTATCCGGCTGCCATTCTCACTGAACTCATCCATGCACGCATACACTCGCACAAACATGAAGGGATCCTCCAGTTGCCAAGTTAATTGTATCAACCCACTTCCCTAGTTGGTGCATAGGCTCGCAACCAATCGTTGCCTCGGGCCAATCAGTGCACAGTAAACCACGCATTGGTTATTGCTTCCAGTTTTCGCGCTCATTTTCACAATTGACGTATGATTGGCGTACACCGGAAAAGCCCGTCGACGGACATGGCATCCATTGGTTACCTCGTCCTCCACCAATGAGCGGCTAGTGCTATGACTGTATGAAAGAAACGGGGTGGCAGTCTGTCGTCATATTCGTGCAGACTTGAATACAGTCCTGCTCAGCACACACGCACGTATACTTTTCTACCTTTGCAACGCTTTCTGCTCGTGATCGCTATCACCTTTATTGTACTCTACCAAGGCACTTTGGATCTTATATCTTTTGCAGTCGAACTACACCAAAATTAAAGTAGGATAACTTCTCCTATTGGATCAAAGTTCCTCCTCGATGCAATAATTCCCCCCACGTTGCACAATGAATCGCAGTAGAAGTCGCAATTCAGGTATCTACACTGTCGAAAAATTGCTCGATCGACGGGTTAGAATGGTGAGTTTTAATGTGAGAGACGTAATTGTGTTTTAATTTCAGGTATATTATCGTGTAGAGTTAGCTGATTTAATAGCACACTTTGGTTATATAATTAAAGCTTGTACCTCAGGCTAACTTTGCGTTTTTTAACTCTTTTTGAAATGGAATTTTATCACTTCTTTTTTAGAACAAAGTAGAATACCTCGTCAAATGGAAGAATTGGAATGACAAGTGAGTATTTTTTACCCTAAATAAACGTACATTTGTGGAGTGATAGAGAGAAGGCTCGCGAAATTCTCTCGTTTTCGCGTAAGGCCTGCAAGCATGCATTAGAAGCGTGCGCGTGCGTGCGTACGCCCTGTGCATGCACATACGTACGCACGCTAGCGTTAAGACAGCCGTGTTTGCTGACGATCGATGTGGTCTTTTAATTGGCTGCAATCTCATTGATCTGTCCTTGCGCGTGCGTGTGTGTACGCCCCGCGCATTTTAGTTTTGCAAGCAGGCGTGTGTGTTAGCACGAGAGAGAGAATGCGGACGTGCGTGCTGCGCTAGCACGTGTGCGTGCACACACTAACCAGCTTAGCATAGGCGTAGAGTTATGCAGCGGTCTAGGTTTCGCTCTCATGCCTTGCTTTCAGGGGTAGGGTCTTTAAAACCTACTAATAATGAAGGCGAGTACACCTAATTTAAGCCTCCAATGGCACGCAAAAGTAAATCTACTAAGGGGCAATAAAATTTCTGAAAGAAAATTAATTGACTCATCCTGTTTTTTTTCCCCATTAAAATCCTATTTCAAGATCAATTAAAATGTGCGATTTTTCAAGCGCAATTTTCGTTATTGCGTGAAATTGAACGGGGTTTTTATCCCTTTTCCTTAAGACATAACACCTGGGAGCCGGAGAAAAATATTCTGGACAAATCACTCATTGAAAATTATCAGAGAGCAGAGGCTAGGAAACGGAAAGCGAATACAACTGCAAGTAGTAGACCTCAGAGTCCATCCACAGAGAGTAAAAAGGCCAAAGCTGCCGGGGGAACTGCACCAGATAATGCTAGCTTAAATGAACCCCTGACAATTAACGTCTCGGTGACAAAGAATTCCCTTCCAGCGGCTCATTCTGGATCCAGTTCTGTTGATGCTGCTACCACCTCTTCTGTTGGATCTCCTCGTAATTCCACTTTTGATAATGCTAACACCAGCAATACCAACAACGACACCTGCGAATGGCGGATGGATAGCCGGTTAAGGCCAACAACTCTATTGGTCACAGCAGCTTCTGCTTCGGCTGCGAACACGAGAATGGCTGCAAAGGCTCCATCGTCTGAACATGGGAGTCGAAGGAGCATGTCTCCTCAGTTTCCAGTAAGGTTTACTCCTAGCTTCTAAAGCCTACTCACACTATTTGGTGGTAAGGTTCTTAGTAAGACCTGTTTTATTTGTAGCCAAAACCGGTTGAACAACCTCGGATTCGACTAAAAATTCCGCGCGAACGTATTCTTTCCATGCATTCAACTGGTGAAGACGAGGAAGACGATGAGGAGGAGGAAGACGATGATGATGAGAGTGATGAAAGCCCCTCATCTAGCGGCGATTCCGTTATCGAAGAAATTGAACTTCCACGTCGAGAAAGGCTTTCAACAAATGAGCCAGAATTTGTTGTCATTCCGAAGCAATTAGACGTTCCTACAATCAAAGCATTCTCCTCAGATTCATTAATGCATCCTCCTATAGACTTAAAGCTTCAATCAAAGCGGTTTATTGGGAACTGTGATAAGAGTTCAGTGGTGAATAGGAAGGGTAAAGGGAGGAAGAAGAGGCATAATGAGGAATGCCGTTCTTCCTCGTCTTCCTCTCCTGGAAGCGACAGTAGTCCGCGACGATTGGCTCCCCTTCGCATTCACCTGTCTCGAAATGGAACTTCAGCGGCCTTTTTAGCTACCCCACTGTCAGTTGCATCGTATCCTGCGTCTTCTGCCTCTACCCTTGTGTCACCTCCCCCACCGTCGCTAGAAAGGGACATTTCAATCACCGATGTAACAGTTGGAGGGCTAACGGTAACCATTAAGGAGTGTTCCACATCAAAAAACTTTTTTGGAATTCCTACCTCTCAGGTAGTTGCAAACTCAAGACCTCCATTGGCTCCTCGTCCAATTGTAGAGGAGCTAGAATCAATGGTTTCCAAGCCCCCAACTTCCAAACCATCCGCTGAGGTACCAGTGGATGAAAACAGCGAACCACAGATGATCGATGTTGTGGAGGAAGCTCCTAAAGTCCGTAAGACGTTAGAATCGTCCCTTCCGCTGCTACCTCCTTCTACTCCGTCTCCTCCTCATCCCTCTCCTTCTTCTTCTCCCCTATCTTCTCCCCCCCCTCCCTCCTCCTCCTCCTTCCCCACCTTCTGGTTCGTCTCCGAAGACCACGCCAAAGAAGATTGGTCGCCGAAACGCCTCATCAAGAAAGTCTTCCAACCCGGTGAGGGTGTGTGTTCTTGCCGACACAGTCCCTCCACCAAGCAGGAGCATTGATGACAGCGTCTATGCCTTCCACGGCGATGATTCCCCCCCTCCTCCGTCCCCACCACCAAAAGCTGTGACGGAACCAACTCAGGTATCCCCACCACCACCACCACCGCCACAACCAGAACCAGCTAAGCCACCCCCTCCTCCACCTCTACTCCAACTTCCAACCCTGCCTCCGATGGCATCTTCTTGGGAGACGTACTTTAAGGCAATTGGTCTGTTCCCCCAAACAGAACTTTTGAATCCACCACCTCTTTTGAGTGTGCCGTCGACGGGGGGAATGTATCCGAACCCTTTTGTGCCTCCTCCATCCACTCATCTGCAACACCTCCCCCCTCCGCCCCAACTACTTGCTATGCCTCCAGGCAGTGCGATCATGGACGAGATGCAGCCAATTGATTTATCAACGGGTTCTAGACGTTGATAGTATGAATCAACTTTTCCTGTCCAGTTCCACCTCTCTTCTCTCCTTCTGACCTAGTCTTTCTAGTGTACATAACCAGGTCCTGTATATTATGACATTATTGCTGTTATAAACGCGAGAGAGAGAGAGATGTTTACCTCTACCTGCGTGCACTATTCATATTCCAATTCAGAAATGTACTAAACCGGTTTCACTACTTAGGTATCTGTAAATTGTTTGGTCCTTTTTTATTAGGAATGCTACTTTTAATGGGCAGAAAAAATCGCTATAGGCACATGAGCCACATGCTTATGGGTAGTCATCTATCGTCTTCTGACTCAATAAAGAAAATTGTTTTTGGAAAATTGATCAGTCACAATTACGCATGATGTGCCGTTTCACCGGAAATGAATATGAATGATAATAAAAATATTTTTTAAACTGGACTAGTTGAATCAATTTGTTGGTTGTAATTTTGTGTCCAGGGGACACGTTTCCATTGGCTCGTCGCGTCAAAATGGTCGCTCTAGGTCTTATCGATTTTTCCGTCTAACCGCATTTATCGATCCCATTACCAGTCAGCTGTTCTTCTTACGCGTTTATCGATCACCTTTCTTCTAGCCCAAATGATTTTGCGCAGTTCGCTACCGCCTAATTTAATTCCTCTTCTTCTGTCCCATTTCAAACAGCAAAAAAATCACTTCGAGGAAAAGGGGATAGGCACGGTCACAGGGATTCCATAAACCACGTAGGCTACACAATATAGGTCTACATTTTGCTCACGAGACTGAGTCACTTTGATTAAAACTTTTCAAGGGAACAGCCATCCCCTCCAACTGCTGAGTCACTTAATTGTGGAGCCTTTTGGCTCCTGAACTGCTTATTTGGTGTTTCTTTTTGGGACAGTTAGAACCTTCAAAATACCATATCGATAAGCACCCAGCTAAAGTAACGTGTGACCTCAGTGCTATAAATGGCCTTCAGAACACGCTTATGAGTGACTCACTCATATGCAGACAGGATGCAGCAAATAGAACATTTTGACGTCAATTAGTTGAAGCAGTTCAGAAATTACGTGACACAAAACTGGGAGCGTGAGGGACCCATCGATGTCTTATCACTTAACTTTGAATTCAGCCATCTGTAAGGCCATCTTATGAGTACAGGAGGCGATTGATTGATTGATCGATTGGTAGCCTTGCTCAACCTAGTTCAGAGCACTCTGTTAGAGTTCGCAAATGCTGACAAAGCGCCAGGCTGGTAAGCAGGTAGGCGTGCATGTGATGCGCTTTTGATCTTGAAAACGTCCAAGGTCGAAGACCCCAGTCTGTTCTCTCGAAAATAGGTCAGACCACTTCACAGGATTGCATTTCAGGCTTGCTCGTCGATTAGTTTCGTCGTCCGAGCTCCTTGCAGCTTCAGAACAATCTGTGCGGATGTAGCTGTCTTCCAAAAATCTGGAGACGTTTTGATGTCTGTGGCCAATCACGTGACTCGGGATTATCAAAACCTTGCTTTAAGTGATCAAACACACTTTCCTGAGTCACCTGTTCACTGTTTTGCTATGCGATTTTTGAAAGAACCGCAACAGCAAGTAGAAGTGGTTATTTGTTTCGTCGAGCAAATTTTCGTCCGCTTTGATTCACTCAAGTTAAGAAAGGTATGCTTCAATACTGTATGCGGTCAAAAAAGTTAATTTCTAAGCAAGAATTGATAAAACTTGGATGATTTTGGACCTTAGAGTGAAAAAAGGAATAATAATGAATTACGATCATGCCTAAAATATGTAGGAAGGACATGATTTCCGACAGAATAACTCTGCTCCATGTGCCAAAGATAAATTACTTGAAATCAAACTGAAGGAAGTAAGAATCAAGCATTCTAAGGTAAAAGCGGCTTAGTGCTTTAATTCCTGCATCGTTGCAAAAGCAGAAAGGTTAATTAATGCTTGACTAAATAGCATGGCTGAGCAGGCAACTGGCGGGCAACTCATCGTTGGTAGTTCTCACCCCCTTTAATCCAGTATTCACCTTAACGTCCGAAAATACGAGAAAAATAGGTGCATTAAAATCTGACTGGTGTCAACAGATGATGTGTTTTCCTGTGGAATTACAGTTATTCCTGCAACAACATTATTTTAATAAATGCCATTTGGTTTATGATTCTCTTCCAAAATAAGGAATGCCATAAAACGGTATTACGATTAGCACTTCAAAGTACTTCGCTTCGGTATGGGCAGGTGGAAGTAATCTTTGAACATATTGCAATAAAATGAATTGCTGTGCTTTTATTATCAACACCTCAATAAGGTTTGAGTAGGAGGGTCCTTAATAAGTGGAAATTTAATAGGTACTAGTTCTTCGGTTTTGAAAAACCCACACCAGGCAAGTTTTACACATGGAAGAATCCACTTTGAATTCACAACGAAAAGAAATCGTGGGCATTCACTCCCCTCAGATTTTTAAAAAATCGCCTTATTGATCGCCCGTCACGCCAACCAATAGCACCTCGGCCATGGTAGAAATGACCTTGAGGTTCAGCCATTTGATCATGACAATGGACAGGTGTTTTATTGGGCAGATGGCGTGCTGAAAATGATGCAAATCAGTTCGTATCTACTCTTATTACCATTTATGCAATAATTTATTCAAGAATCATGAGGCATGTAACCGAAGTTTCGTGTCTACCTGTGCGCACGTGTGCATGGATTGGATTGACAGCAGACCTGGAAGTGCCAAAATCGAAGGTTTTATTTCTGTGGCAAATTTGGATCTTGCTTCATTTACAAATCAAATTTCCTAATTTAGTTCATTCCACTATGGTGGTAGGTGTTCCAAATTGATATATGAAGGGCATGAATGTGGGAGAACTGAGCATCAACTGTAACCAATCAGGGGGACGCAAGTGATGAACCACGTGGAAGGTCGATGTCACATGTTGATATCGTAATCCTTCGAAATTGCAATTTGCGAAATTCAAAATAACTTTTAGAAATGACGCCTTTTAATTGTACACTCACATTGTAGTAGGATCAAAAAGTATCGGTAATTGTTTGTCACGTCCGCTACCAGATTTGTAAATATCCGATATGACATTAATTCGTTGATGGTAAATAGTTGCGCCAGTTTATTTGTCACGAAAAGATTGGTCTAAGTTAAAGACAGGCACCATTCCTTTACGACCCAGGTAACTAATGTCAATGCTGTCAAAGACTTCAAACTGCTTGCTGAAATTCCTCTGAAATGCCCTCCTTACACCAAAACGTGTTTTCATGGCATTTTATGGGACTTGCATCAGTAAGCATACGGAATAACATTACTAGATAGACTCATATTTGTTGGTTATCAAATCACAACAACTGATTTACTTCTTGGCCTAACGCATCAATCTGTTAAACGTATTTAAGAGGAAAAGCGAAACACTTTCAACCTACCAGTCACTGATAAAAATCTTAGCAAAGTTTCCACCATAGAGAGGCAAACTAATTAGGCTTTCTGTCAGAAAAGAACCCAATCTTCCGACAGAACCAAGTGTTTCTTTGGATTGGTTGTTTTTAAGTCAAAGAAAATGTTCAAAATAACAAAACAAACGTATTTCACCGCCTTTGCATCGATAAACACGGTCCTCAAACTTTCAGCTAGCCGCAATTCCACCTGCTGAAAGCAAAATAACCCAAGAATACTACTTCAAGCTACTGATTTTGGATTTATCTCCGTGTTTTGTGAACCCTGTGTCTGAGCAATCTGACCTAAGCTTACTGATGCTGGAACACGTTAACTGGAACCGCAAAAAAACTGTGATTCGAGCTTCGCGTTGCTCGTGGCTGGAGTTGCATTTTTCGCTTTAGGTGTGGTTTGCTGTCAGCACTTGACACACATGTAACACGCATATTGTGTCGTTGACTTTGCACGTTGCATTTAAAGCTTCCTTTTTGTGACGAGAAGAATAAACAAGATAGTTGAAATCACAACACTGCAGCGGCCATCTTGTGCGCGGACAGTTTAAACGAATCAATGAAGATGGAGCCTTCTGTCGTACTGTCGTAGCGTAACCTGCCTCGTCCTCCAACACTACCATTGGCGGAATTGACTGATTGACAATCACGAAGTGCGGGAAAAGGGATAAAATCATTTGAAAATTAGGAAAAATAATGGACCAAGCGTAGACAAAAGTAGGGTAATTCGCGGTGAAGGTGAAGTGTTCTTCCCGAAACTTGCTGATCTGCCATTTTGTCGAGTAGTGACAAGTCGATCCGACATTTACCAGGTGTGTATAGGAAGCATAAACCAACACTCACTTTTCCAACCCCTTTGACTGAGTAATGAGAATGTTCTAAAACTTAAAGTACTTCAGTTTCATAAAAGCACGAGGTGCTTCATCCTCCGACGTGACATTTGCCACGAATAGCCAAGAGAAACAAGATTAGTGGTATTAGGGGATCAGGTATCTGCTACATCGCATGGGAACAAGGTAATACCTGAACCTTAATACGATCCCGTGATTTGGGAAAAAAACTTAAGCGTCAAGATGCAGCAGGGCATTGTGCTAAAGGGATTTAGGTTAATCTCTTTTCTATCAACAGTGGGTTTATTCACTATATAGTTTAACCCGACATCATTCAAACGCGAGCAAGTTGAGAGCATTTAAATCAAATTGTCCATTCTTCGCCATTTCATTCTAGCAGAAGTTATCACACCCTTCTGATTGTGCGAAACAAATGTATTTGAAACGCTCACCAGAAATGTCATAAATCCAGGCCCCAGTGATTCCGACAGAACAAAATACTCTAAAACTTACGCATCCAAGTTTAGCCCAAAAAAAGATGCTTGAATAACTCTTGTTTTATTTAAGAGAAGTTTCATCCATAACCACCTTCTTCCATACCGAATAAATTTAGGTCCTTGATTCTCCACTCATCCAGTTAATTACTTTTGGTTTTTCGAATCGTTTATGGGCGATTCAAACGCTTAAAATTTCCATTTTAGACTAAGTAACCGGATGAACTGAACGATTGTTGATGCACAATACGTCATCATTTGAGTCTACGCCGCTGAATAGTACGATTTTTGAGCCAGAGCTACTGGAGGGGAGGGATAAGACCCATCCTCCTCCCCACAGGTGGGTGGCAGGATCAGAAGCATGGATGATAATTCAGGCGCGTTTTCGCCTCATTCCGTGGGATAGAACGAGAGACAGCACTGGCGACTGAGTGGGAGATGAGTCACAGCATGAATAATTGAGGTGTGGGGGTGAGTTGGAGACACCGACGCGCATGCTGTTTTAGCACGTAGGTGGTGGGAGAATGGAGGGTAAGGCAGAGGATGGAGGGGGAAACAGCGATCCCCATCCTGTTTAGACATGCCCAGCGGCCTGATGGTAGAGTTACTAGAATGTTGATGCAACTTTTAAATTGATCACGAAGATGCTGACATTACTGTCTGAGAATGGGTCACTCTCATCCCACATTGAGAGAAATACATAAGGGGTCACCAATGTTAGCCTGAAATTGACTGCTGGTTATATGGATAACAAATAAATGTATGGCTAATTTACCATTCATCTAATCATCCAGACTACTGAAAACCTCAAGCTTTGACCACTTGCCCATAAGTTCTTCTTAGAAGTGGAGTGAAGCCACAACTGAACAAATAGTCATCTCTCATTAGCTTGCTTAAACTGGTTACCAACGCGATGTGGTTAAGTCATTATTATGGATGGTGCAGATGGTGGGATCACCCATGGCACGGGATTCAAAACATGGCTAATCTGCCTCCTTTCCTCTCCCTCGTCCCACTCACCATGGAATCAGTGATGACCTGAACTCATGCTGTGACATGCCCGCGGAGCTGGTGGAACACTGCAAGGTAATTCATCGATCGATCGACCGATCGATTGGCTGATCCAGCCAGCCATCTAGCCAAGTAGTCAGCCGACGTGATTACAGTTCACGCTGCATACACGGAGGAGAAATTGGGGAAACTCATCGCAATTTTTTTTCAACTGAAAGTAGTCAAAGTAAATGGGAAGCATAACCACGATTGTAAATTCTAAAATTCACTGAAGTGAAGGCGAGGCTGTAAACAAATCGCAAATGAACCGTTAATTGCAGAGAGGGTGGGGAACGCTTACACCGATCCTCCCCCACCCGCCTCATTCCGCCAGTTTTATGGTTCACTAGCCTCACTGTTTTCCCACGATAGTGTTGTGGTAACCACAGCATTAGGCGCTGACTTTGCTTCCTTGTTTTGCAATGACTAAAAAGAATACTAACACAGTTTAACACGTCCTCTATTACAAAGGCACATCATTTACCACAGTCTAAATGTTTTCTTTTTCTTATAGGATCCCTAATCCTAATTCATTGCCTTACCAAACGTGCAACGTATTTGCGATGTGGGAGGTCAGTTAAGAAAATCTGGGTGTCACATATATTCTTGATAAGTAATTGTGCAAAAATTTCCTAACTTTTCACTACGTGGATAAGAGTGATTTAGTCAGGAGCACGACTGTGCCTTTTTTTCTAAACAATCGTTATGATACTTCATCGTATAAATCGGACTTGGTTTCCATTTGTTACAGAGCATATATTTATTGCCCCAAACGTTTAACTGATACCTTGAAAAGACTGCAATAAACTCACAACAGATCTAGGAAGCTGGTAACATAGGAGTGATATAAGCAAAGATGGTGCTACTAAGGGTAGCATCTCCAGACCAAGTGGTGAAAGACCAAGGCACCAACATCAGTCAATTTGAATACAGACATGCTTATGGGTTGAGCTCACGACACTGGAGGCATCGAGAATTGTAGAGGTTTTTGTTGTAATTGTCACAGATAGAATGGCAGCAGTGGATGGATGGGAAAATTTAAAAATTCCCTCTTAACCTATCTTGTCTATGAAGAGGGACAGAAATGAATTTGGACAACCACTTTATCTTATGCACACCAGTTTTGAACAGACGACTAGCAACTGCTTAATTTTATCTCTAAAAATTGCTTGGAATCATTAAAGGTCAACAAGGTGTGGTTATTTTGTATGAATGAGAAGTGTTGCTCTAAATCCTCAACAGTTCAACGTGCATTCGAACTGTTGCATGTGACCATTGCAGATTATGTATTAAAAGGCAAAAATGTGACCTGATTTTTGAACAAAACAACGAAAGAATCAGGTTTGAACCATGTTCTCTGTGCTAGAGAGATTAATCACCTTGATGAATATCAATTGACAGATTGAAGCATTACAAACTTCAAGCAAAATATGCCGCATGATAAAGGCACGAAATATTCTACTCATTTCAATAATTACATCAAAATATAGTCTTTTTCGGAGAAATTTTGAGGAAAGGAATAATACTTTTACTCAGTAAAAGTGTTTTTATGTGAGCAATCACAATAATGGTTGGTAAAAGAAGAAAGGGATTGTTTTTTGAGGTGTGGCCGATGAGTTCATATTGTTACTGTAATCATTAAATACGGAAGATTTCTGCAAAAAGAGAGCATAACTAAAAGTGCTAAATTAAATTTTAGATGGAAAAATGAAATATTGTTTCCAAGACGGATAAATGGATGGATAGATTGACGGATGGATACGAGTTGGATGGACAAGAGATGTTTGGATACGAGATGGGTGGTCCTTTATATACCAAAATGACTCTATCTTACCAGGTATAGCAGCATTTTAATGTAAGCGAACAGAGGTGATTACCTAAAGCATCCTGTTTTTAAAATTGATTTCATTTCAACGAATTTTGAGTAAGACATGAGTTCACACGACCACTAAACTCTCGTAAATATCACTTAAGAGTTAATTATTTACAAAATTTCTGGCTAGGTGCCGAACTGAAACTTTTTAGTTCCATCGATTAAAGTATCTTGGATTTTCCCTTAATCCGATGAGCAAATGAGATAAGAGCACCTTTGCCTTCAGTCATTTCCATATAATCATAGAGAAGAGGAAGCTCTTTAACAGTAGATTTTAACATGCACCTGCATAAAATTCACTCCTGAATGTCATATTGGAAGCCCCAATATGACCGACAAATTCATTCGCATTCAAACGTATTTGAGAGGCCTCCTCGGACATGTTGAAGTGTGCCTGATTGTTGCCTGGGGAAAGAGAAACAACTCCTATCAAGTAAAAATTTGATATCATGATTACTTATTCATTTGAGCGATCCCTTATCTCTCTCACTTTACTGCAGGGGAAAAGGGGAATGAAGCATTATGGCATAGTCCTATTTCACAACGCTATCTCAAACAAGTTCTGGCATTCAGTTGAGCAAACAAACAAACATTCAAACAAGTGCACAAATCCAGGGTATGTAATGCTAAACATCAGTCGTGTTACACCCTGCTTCATTATGATTTCTAGTGTTCAGAAGCTGTTCGTAAGGGATGGATTTCACCAGTAGTCTTTAATGTGCACCCCACTTAAATGCTTTTATTCCATCGACAGTAGTAGCTTGATTATTAACACATTAAAGGGCAATAAGAGGCAACATGATCAAAGCCCATGCTACTAAGCTATTTCCTCTCGAAGTTGCTAAATCGCTACCACATAGACGCCGCCTCCTTTCACAGTTGTCAACAAGTGCTCTCAGTAAACTCGGAAGCTACAGACAGAGTAAGAGATGTAGGTGTGGTGAAGGGAAAACGTAATGCAAAACCTACCCTTGTACGTCCTAAGGAGCATTGTTTTCAAATCTGGGCTTTGGGTGTTGGTAAGGGTATGCCAATGGTAGGGATGGACCTCGGACTCTGTTTATAATTCATCATCCCCAACTTCTGCTTGTGTGTTTGTGTGCGGGACCGTAAATTACAAATATAAAGACGAGACACTAGGGTATTCCTTCCTTTCCACAGAAAATCGCATCCATTAGGTGTCCCTCAACACCTTACAACTGGTCTTTTGAATAGCTTCCGTCACTTCGCTCCCAGAATTCGTATCGGAATGTGTGGATAAATGGGTATAGTACGTGAACCCTTCCAGATGGCCACAAACAACTTCCGTGTTGGTGAAATAGATTTTTTGCTATGGAACAACACTGCTATCCTAAGAAGCTCTCTTACCTTATCTCACTTAATTTGAGACAAGGCATTAAATTAATGCGAAAAAGTCCACAGTATATACCACCACTAATGGAATCAAACAATCATTAGTTATGCAATCTTAGCGACAATGATGACAAAGTATCACAGGAATGAGACAACATTACGCAACACGTTTTACTCTTTAATTTGAGTGATAAACTGCCACAAAACTACTGCATAGAATCGAGCCAAAAACACCTCACAGCTTTTATTGCCACAGCCTCTAAAAATTAATGCCATAGTAACCGTACCAATACGCAAATCAGATCGCAACCTTTTTCGTTCCGTTGCCAAGGTACGTGCATTCCACCACCAATGCCAAGAAATCGCATCAAGGTAAATTTATTATCATGAACTTGATATTTTATATTTTTTTTTTCGGACTCAAAGCTTTTGAATTGGCACTGAATCCACGGGTCATTAATCAACTGGAGCCCTACGATTACATCTCGGCTTGGAGTTACACTACCTCGGATGCCCTACGAACAGCTGACTAATGAGACGACTTATCGATCGTTGTGGCCTTCACACTGGCACGCTAACCATCCCACGCGGTACTAGCACAGCTGCCTTTGTTCTCTCATGCTACCTTTTGTTGTAGGAGCGATTTTTTCACACTTTTACGTGAAAAAAAGAACCACCCGACTTTCTTTGTTGACTTTTCACAGGAGCTTGAACGAAGGCACCGGCTAAAAGAGTGGAGTGGAATTAGTCATGGTCCTATGCCACGAGATAATCCCCGCCATCCATCCATCACGTGCGCATTCGATCAAGGCAAGAGAGGAGGTGGAAGGGGGGAGGGGACGCAGGTCAGCGGAGAATCACGATCGTAAAACTGGTTTGGCCTCAGCCCATCTGCATGCACATAAAATCGATTTTCTGCAGTGACTAGTGAAGAATCTAGGGTACTACAACTTGAAAAAATAAAAATCACGGTAGAACAAATGGAAGGAAGGATGGATGAACGAACGACCCAGCCAGTCAGTCACCCAGACATGCAGATGGGTGGCGGGTGGTGGGAGGTTGGAGAGAGGTTTGGAATTGCAATATCCTCCCCTCACTCCTTTTACCTCCTCCCTCCCCCTTTCACCCAACATCTGGACACGGATCGCATTTCGACGACGAGAACATTAACATCACCTTCTGCATCTGTTTGATTCCGGTTTCTCTCCAAGAGATGTTTAACTAACGCATCCGTGTATGAACCAGGGGTAGAAGGGCAGAGAAGGCCTCCATTTCAAGTCAATTTTGTCACTTTTGGCAATGATGTCTAAGTGAACAGGTTTTTTTGATGAGAAAGCCATCAAATAAAATCTGGAATGATAAGGCACTTCCCGGGTGGGATTCCGTCGTTAAAATGAATTCTATTACTTACCTTCGTAAGCGTGAATATCTGCCCAAAACCACTGAGACTAATTGGATCTGACTAGTTGGTTATTAACCTTCATGCCAGACAGCTGCGAAATTCGTTGGAGTTGAATGGAGAAGTATAAGTATTAGTAACTCAAGCACACAAATTTCAAATTAAATCTGTGAATATTTAAAGTAAGTTCATTATCAATGCAAAGGAGGTTGAGAGACTAGTAACACATTCAGAATGCGCCGAACTCCTTTCAAAACATCACACTTCCATAAGATTTAGCGGAACTTGACTACACATTCCACTATTGAAATCTCCTATCTTTTGTGAAAGCACAATTATTTTGTTTTGTCTAAAATCATAAAAAAAGATTTAAAAAGCAATTTCAACACGACGGTGCTATCCACAGTAGTGAATGACAAGTGTGCCCAACTCCAATATCCAATATGTGTCTCGGATCATTCCAGGCATCGCTCATCAAGATAACAGGCAGCAAGGTACATGGATTAGATTGTGGCAATAACTTCTCTCAGCTATGGTAAGGCATCTGAATAACGTAAGCAATTTAGAGATGGCCTTATGTCCGTTAGTGGCTATCTCCACCGTGGAGGTTCCCAACCCGCGATCCTGACAGCTGATCCTAGGAACATTTGACTCAGAGGCAGAAAAGCTTGGCCAAGCCTTATCTACTGTGGGATTGTACAGAGAGAATCCTTTTGGAGGATTTTGAGAAAGTAGCACATGCTGAGCATTAGGACTATAAGTATCTCGAAGCAAACTTAGTTTCTACTTCATAAAATTATCTTTTTTTAATTTTATTAAATTACATGTCCCGGTTTAACTTGAACGCTATTCATGCATATGTTTTCAGTGGCGTTTTAATCCTAGATTCATTTCATCACCGGCCTTATCAACCGCACCATCCCCGTCCATTCAAGCGTGCCTGCATTTGTGTGCTGACATGAAGGGGGATAAGAGGAAGGGTGTTGTGTTCGATGTCACATCATTCGACACGTGTACATCTTCTCGTCTTGACTCGCCACCCCCCCTTCCTCTCCCTTTAGCCATGCCTTCCACCCTCCCACACCGCAAGCCCGAGGATTAGGAGGAGGGCGAGGGGGAGGTGAAGGGGAAGTGCGTGCCTGCGTGTCAGAAACCACTTCCCGCCTATACAACGTGATATCCCATCAAGTATCTTGAGCCTGTTGTGGAGGGGAGGTTTGGCGAAGCCATGGGTCAACTCGGGACAAAATTAAAGCATGGTGGCTGCGCCCTTCAAGCTATTGTGTAGATACCATTTAATGTATTTTCAAGTTAATATTGATGAATTAAATCACTAGATTGGCTAGCATTTTGAAGCCGACCTAAATTCACAACGGTTTAAAGGTCGTTTTACAACTTAAATAATTAACTGCCCACTGCAGAGTGGTGTAGTTAGCTCTCTCCAAAAACAAACTCATGCCTTTAGGGGAATTTAACCATCAGCTGTGTTATTAAATTCCTAAAAAAGTATGCTAAAAAGGGAAACTGCATGAAGTAACATATAGTCCTAAAGGAAGAAAATCAAAGTCCCGTCGACACACAGGTATTTAATTGAGCCATTTGGATTGATAAACGCTGCAGTGATGAAGTAATCATCAAGTTCCTACTATTGAAGTGAAGTTCTAGACCTTCCACCCCTTCTACACTTTTGTAGGGCCTCAGATCAGCCCTGAATACCTGGTAGGATACGTTGGTATGGCAGGTTTTTCTCATGGCGTACGGTAAGTTTGATATGCTATTGGCATAAACGGGGTTCTAAGCCGCCAAGATAGAAATCCAACTATGGAGAATGAAGTGCACTAGTTATTAAATCTTTCATTTACTCGGATCATATATATTTTGGCTTTTAAGGAAGGTTAAATGAACGATCACATAGTAGTGGCATTGATACAAGGATACAAGACCCACCCAAAAAAATTTAACCTTTTCCATTTCGAAACCTGGATTATACGTCTACATGTCACAAGGGGTAGGCATTTGCTTCGAAAGCAAAAAATAAACAATAAGATGGACTATCAAAACCGCTTTGGCATTTAGTTACTGCCCCCATCTCCAGTTGCGTAGCTGATTATAGCACGTTTTGGGAAGAGGACACCTCTATTTTCCATGTCGCTTTTAGACCAGTGGTGCTGCGGAAACCCAATGACGCGGGGAATGCCTCCTCCCTGTAAAACGTCTGGTCTTTTACATCGCTCCAATTCTTAGCGTCATCTTCGGAAGAATTGCCATAATGTGTGTAAGAGGCCACGCTCGAAATCAAAACAAAAAGAGATTTATTTTAACCTTATACTTAACTATACGGGCTTAACAGCTTCCATGGTTTAGGCACCATCTTAGGGTAATGGCGCCTAGACCGTGCTTTTGACCCCTCAACCCCTTCCACGTTAAAAATGGAATGGTTCAGAGTGCCGTAAGTCAGTGAAAATATAGATTTCACAAGCCTGCTAGTTCGTTCTTAATGACCCGAAATTCAAACCACATCTCCTGAAGTTTTGATTGGTGCTTTTAAATATCGATTTTCTCCACCCGAGCTATTCGGCCATTCTCAAAGTATATAAAATCATAAGAAAACAAACAAATTGATAATTTCAAAAAAATCTTTTCTTTTTATCAGAATAACGCCTTTTGTCTTTAATGAAGCTCTATGTTTAAGTAGGGCCACATGCAAATGACTCAATTCTACCACCTACTTGAAACACGCTTAAGGCTCATTTGGGTGTTTAGTCATGACGTTCCACTTGAGATAGGTACATTATCGCCCCACCACTTAGGAACTATAAAACCCTGCTATTGATTGGTTGGTTACACCGCCAAACTTATATCCCCGCTAGCTCATTGTCCAAAGGGATCAATTATTCATAGCTGAGATTAGTAGCTGCCTGGACAAAAAAGAAATCCCAACTCCCAAATGACGGTCAGAGGTAGTGGTGGGAGCATGTCCGTTTTGCCATTTAGACATTACTGACTCCCCATAGAGGATGTATTTGAAATTAGAAAGGGAAATGATTTCTCTACACCAAAAGAGAAGCAGGAAGGAAAATACCACCCATGATTCGTCATCATTGGAGACCCCAAGTTTATCAAATGATTCCAGGATATCTTCAAAGTGGGAAGGTTATTTACCCAGCTCATTTGACCTCAATCCCTAAGCTACTATACTTGGAGCATGGTTGAATGGGTGTCCACTGGCTTTATCAGAATATCTTGTATTGGTTGAATTCTACTATTTGGAAGTCGTGTTGATGCGGTTTTACGCTCACCAAATAGAGGTTTTTGTAATTGTCTTTCTTGGTTCTACAAGTCATACTCTGACTCTCAAATAACTCACCCCAACTTGAGCACACATGCACAGGCATGTGATATGCGTGCAACCTTGAGAGTGCAGTAGCAGTTAAGCCAAGGTCAGTGGCACTAAGGGAGTTGAGTATGGTGGCGGGAGTAGGGGGAGGGAGTCAATGATAAAACGTGCTGTAACTAGTTGGAACATGTATAGCCTGTGTCGCAGTGAGCAATACCGGTAACACAAAGAACTTTGGCGTTTTCGTGTGATGGATAACGGATGCGCAAGTGAAAAAGGTGATAATCATTCGATCAATGCTACTTCATAATCAGTGGTTTATTTATGTTTGATATTACGTAGTTATAGGGTTTGGGTTACCTCTGCAGACGTTTATAATCACCTCCAGAAAGGCTGAAAGACTGGGCGCATAGATTGAATGACACAGTTGCAGGGGCTGAATCATGGAAGACCAAAAAAGGGATGTGAAATCAAAGCAGGTATTGTTTGGCATTGTTTGAATATATAACTGTCACACTGCTTTGAGGGTAAGTCCTTCGTATCTAGGGGAAGGAAAATCTAGCAAACACTTTTGAACCCAATCATACTAACTTTGTATGTTCCAGGTGACTCATCCTAAATAAGTTCTTTTCTTTATGTTGCTTTAAATCAAATGACGATCTGCTTGGAAGCTCATTTCATATTGCAGGCCCTTTAAATGGGAATATTTCCATGGGATAAAGCAACCACATTAAAAGCTCAGAGGTAATAGCTATTTTCGCTCTTCGTTTCTCCTTCCCACTTTAATAAGTGGTTCACCCAGTGCTACCGCCCAATTGGGTTAATTCCAGATTCTCGAGGCTTGAGGAAGCACTATTTCCTCTTATCTTGATCAGAAACCACTTTTTACTGACATCTGGATACAAGGAATCAAGAAGAGAAAGTGTAAAGCTATGAATCATAGCTGATGCCAAAAGTTGATGCAACTTAGATAGCCTGTTATTTGTGAGTTTCCGTAGTCTCAAGTACCCACAGCTAATACCTTCCTTATAACTACTTAGATCAGCGTTGTTGTTGTATTTTAATGGATTTTCCGAAGCTGCTACCACAGTATCATCCAAGTTATTGCTAAAAGCACCATGAGACAAGACTAGAAGGAGCCTTATAACCAGCACACAACAGGACTGGTATCACAGATACCATTCAAATTTTAATTTTGCATCTCTTATCTCTCTGTTTGTCTTAACAAGAAACGAAATTAAGAGAAATAGCTCTACCCTTTTTATCTTTGTCCTTTTCTGAAACAAGGGTGCTGTAGATTTCTTTAGAGTGCATTTTCTTTGAAGGAGACACTCCTAGTCTACGTACATTTCCTAAAATGGGCACTTGTTAATTAGGACTAAATTTGACAGTTTCGATTTTCCCCTCCCGCCTTAATCAGTTATTGAATTCAGCAAAGTTATGAGGTGGTAAATTAATCACAAAACTTTGCTTACAGGCATTAAATAACGTTTAAAATTTTTTGATTGGGTAGTACAAGTAGGCAAATTTACATGAGATTTATTTGCCTAGTTCAGGTGTTGAAATTTGAGACCGCCAAATGACGCTGGTACACGTAAAAGGCGGCAATTTTTGAGCTCGTAAATCCCCTCCTTCATGCTACAGAGGCACGCGCCTGTTCTCGAATGAAGACATGATCGATAAATTTTATCGGAAATCGATCGACCATTGCTTGCACGCATTAGTACGCTCAAGTGTGGTGAAGTCAGCTCATCGCAGTATTCCAGAAAAGCACAGTTGCATTTACCTTCCATCCCTTCTAGGCTTTACATGGATGTCCTGCCAATCTAGACGACTTTACAAAATTTCTATTGACGATACGAAGTAAAAAGGAATCGTATTTACTCGCCAAGTATTTGGATAGATTCACATCTGGACCAGGTTGGCATGCGCACACACACACAAGGGGATGTTGGTAACAAAAAAATTATTGCTTGAGCTGTTTCATCGGTCCTGTTTTCTGCCACCTAACTTCTGCGCTTTTTGTAAAGGAGGAAGTTGACTTCTTTTTCACTTGCTCCAAAGGGGTGTGTGCGTGTGTGTGAATTTGTAATCAACACAGACTTAGGTAAGAGAAGCGACATACATTCAAATACACACCCAATTTAGTTGTTGAGGTAAACAACAGTCAAGATTTATTGCATTGCTCCAGATAAAAGATTAACAATTTGACGGAAGTCTTTAAACAGGGCCGAAATAAGGCTTCACAGCTGCGATCGAATCAGAGACTCCGGGAGGAGAAAATTGATGAATTAAATGGAGGAGACCAGAAAACCGGGAGGATTAAATACCTACCCAGATTTCGGTGGGAATTCTCATGACTAGAAAAAGAATACTATTCTGCATCACAAATGTCACGGTTTTCATGGTAAACCACTGCGACTGTGAAATTATATGAATATCATGCTGCATTTGTCGCAAACTTATAATTTTGTGG
>NW_020170479.1:271786-281271 GCF_000524195.1 Echinococcus granulosus
TCCATCCATCCATCCATCCATCCATCCATCCATCCATCCATCCATCCATCCATCCATCCATCCATCCATCCATCCATCCATCCATCCATCCATCCATCCATCCATCCATCCATCCATCCATCCATCCATCCATCCATCCATCCATCCCGTATCCATATATACATCTGTTCACACTCTTCTTTTACTTAAATCTATATTGTGCAACACCTCATTGAATTTTGTGTTGCTTGAGTCTAACTTCAAGTGGATCTTCGTTACACAAATTTTTTATTCCTTTTAACAAAGCTACGGATATCCACCGAGAACTATATACTGGATTCATTAAAGAACTCTCTGATTTTCTTACTTTCTCTTACATAATTTCCAGTAAAGTCGATTAAAAAAGGTAACTCCTCTCAACGCCATTTTAGTTTTACATGTTTGACTGGATGAAAATAGGACGACTAAATTCTCCGAGGAAATGTTGGTTACGGGAACTTAGTTTTTACTTCGGAAAAATGTGTAATGCATGGCTGAAGAATAATTCACTTTCCATTAGATGGACAAAAAACTCGTATAGCTTTCTACAGAGCTCACTGATCTGACTCATTGCAATTTTTTGAAACTTTGTAAATGCTTGGGCCTTACAGCATAGATATGCGTCACTTTACTAATTCGGTACGCATTGTTATTCTCTATGCAACTTTTTGACCTTAAATCAAACTCGTTCTATCAAACGAGTTTGATGTTGAATATGATGAATGTAATTCGAACTTGGATGCTTGGCCAATCCAGTCCCACCCTGTTTCGAGGCTGAAGTAGAGGTTTTTCTTATCTTCGTCCCTCGGTATTTGACCATGTTGTGACGACCGAATGCGGTAGTGGGATGTGCCACTCAAAAGTGGTTTACAAACTGTATGGTTGTGGTGGTAATAATAATCACTGAAATTTGGACACTGTTCAACTTTCAGAAAGATCCTCTTTTCGCGCACACACAGAACAGAGAATGGAGTATTGCCACTGTCACACCAAAAGAATTTGACATTAACTACGATAAATTGTAGCTTCAGGGAAAGCAATCATTGACGTTAGTTATGAGACAGCTCAACTTCACCAACATCAATTGAAGTAGCCGTGTTGAATTCCGCTTATATGCATCAACAGAAAATACGCAATAAGCTTGCAATGCTATCAACTTGTACTTCACCAATTTCACCGTAAGAAAAAGCGCTGTTGAAATGTTGTTTACTGACCTAAGGACTTGTGATGAGAAGCGGCTTTTTTGGGCATCACCGAGCTAACTAATATACCATTAATTATCCTCAAAAGATTCCATATCCCATTACTCATCCCACATTTCCATGGAGCTCACCACTTCATCTCCACAAGGGCGCTTCGTGATCGAATCTGTGTAGAGGATTGTAGCTATAAACACACTTTCTGAAGGTATAACAACAATTACGATCTCGAGGGTGAGTAAGAAAGTCTTCACACTCTTCAAAAAGAGCTAGGACTGGATACGTGGTAGGAAGTAAGCCCCACTCTTAAATGGCATTCCAACGACAAGATCGAACACACATGGCAAAAAGCAATAGTAAGAGAAAATGAACTTTGGAATGGGAGAGACGAGGTACTGTCTCACCCTCATCTTCATTCTCTGCCTTCCTTTAATTATCTTTACCCAGCGATTAGCACCTTTTATTGCCAAAAGATATCTGCATCCGACATGGACCATTGGGGAACAAAAGTGGCACCAAAACGCTCAGTAACTGTGTTATTCGTACCAAACTTGTCCCTCATTGAGAATAAGTCTTCTGTATTTATTCAATTTTCTAAACAAAACTCATTCGAAAGTTTGCCTAACATGGATTCCATTAGATTTCTTTTGATGACTATATACTACTGAAATGTAGCAGAATTTGCATCACTATCGGCCTTGCTGACTTGGAGGATTTTATATTAGACCGAGTCATTCCTAAAGAGGTGACGAGGCTGACTAGTGTAGCATAGAGATTTATTGTTAGAGTGAATAGGGTCCAGGCGACTCTAGGGTTCGGTAGGGTGCTACGTCACCAGGAGGGAAATCAAAACAGAGGAAAGTAGAGTCCGTGTAGTTAATCTAGCAGTTAAAACAAGTATCATTTCTGCACAGTTCCCGATGGTCCTTCTTCAGCTCTCGCCATGAAATCCATAAGAAATCACCCCGAACATTCAGTGGAAGATGCCGTTCGTTCCTCAAATATTTCATAATCAACGTTATCCTGGTACAGAAACCATTACCATAAAAGTTTGTGGCCAGTTATCATTAGGATCCATGTTAAATGATTTCCGTACTCAAAATGCAAATTCCACTTACTCCTTTAAGATTGTTAAAGTGCTGTAAAGGAATGCCATTTGTTTAGCCAGTGTATAATATTACGATAGCCCCTTCATTCTCCAGCCATTCAGCCTCCATAATGGTGGTATAGGGGGATGTGCACAGCCCACTTATGCTACCAGTTCCACAGTCCCTCATTTGCCTCAAATATTTTAGCACAAAAATATGCTTTCTTCCATTATCCTATTTAAGAGATTGAGTAGATTTCAAGGTTACTAAGGAAAGCATAAATAGAAGAGTATATGTTGATAATTACATTGATAAGATCACATTTCTGCATTGCTATAGAATGACAGTAGGGTATGCTGCTCCCACTCCAATTCTGAATGAGTTCACACTAAAGCAATAAAATCTGTCTTACTACAGCTACCGCAACATTAATAAATACATTTTTAATCAAAGAAAGGGAGGAGAAAGAATTTTACGGGATTTAAAGTGTAAATTTTGCTTTAGTTGCTGACTGCATCAGTTGTAATTTTAAGGCACACGCACACAATAACTCATTGCATCATAGCTCCAGAGAAAGAATACCCTAACCCAGAGCTTGATTTGCTCCTTGAGAACATTATAAAGGGTACCTGTCTGAAAAAACAGTAAAATGAGCAGGTACCTAAAATGAAGCTAGTTTGATAGCGTCATCCAAGACCGACATTTTCTTTCTGTGAAATGTAGACGTAGCATTGGGTTGGCAGTTCTTCTGGAATGATCTTCCAGACGTTGCCTCTAACGTGAAATCCAAGTCTTTCATGGAAAAGAGGTGATCACTTGCCTGCTCCCACTCAACTAGTCAAAAGGGTGACTAATTTGCTTAAGGGGACAATCGTGGGGATCCAGACATATACTCTCGACATTAAGGGTGGAATAACCCAACTGGGATGGAAGAGTAAGGCAAGGAAACTAATGAACTCTAAAATTAACGCCCCCCTTAGACATCTCTTTTTTCCCGCTTCTCCATCACAAGACTGAAATAGCCCAGCCGATGGAAAGGGAGGGTGAGGCAAAGCTCCGATTTAGTGTACTTAAGTAAGAAAAACTTGAAGGTAGACTTTTAGTATACACCTTCTTAAAAAAGGGTCGCATTTACTATTGGAATGAAACTGAATCGTCACCCGTCATCATCGTAGGGGCTGCCAGTCTTGCGACGGCAAACAAACGGACATTTGTATTCAGACGGTGGGGGCAATGTGCTGAGCGTCGGTTACCAGACGTGGGGTCGATTTATAGGGTCATGCAAGCAGTAACAGAGGCAAAGTGCCGGCTGTTGATAGATTACCATCTACTCAGAAAACCGGTAATTTAGCTACCACTTTTAGTACATAATTTAATGCTAGATTTACTACTTAACATATGAGCAAAGTGACACTATTTTGGGAATGCAGAAATACAAAAAGGTTACCGGCCCAGCTCATTATTGCATTCAGAAATGTTGCCTCATTTTCGGTTACCCGCAATGCAATCTTCAAGTTATTTGCTCAGGCATTTATCGCCCATCTTTTTGCTATGCTTATACTAGATCTACTTTCAGACTCTTACGCCTCATAAAGGACTTAGGAATTGCTGGGTTACTACACATCATTTTCACTCATATGTAAGAGGTATTCTTTTTTGAGTTTATGGCAGCTGATTGCACTAAATTCGATCAGGATAACAAAGCATCTGAGCTACCGTGGTCGAATCACCTCTGAGATTGCCTTTGTGGTAGTAAATAAGCATCTCCAGATACGCGACGATCATTTCATTTGCTGCAGGGACTGTTGAGGACTGAACGGACCGTCAGCTGGAGTCGTTAACAAAAGTCTCAGCGGTTGTGAAGCTGGGGTATGCGGAAGGCGGAAGAGCCGTCAGCCCACTCTGCCCCTTTCATCCCTCTGCCTCCTTCCCACCCTATTCCCGACAAGTAAGCTGCATTTAGTCAGTGGTAGTGTTAATATGTCCACTACAGGAAACGCATCAGACAAACAGTGGGAAAAGATAGACCAGCCTCTTCCCCCTTCCAAACCCTTGATACTGACTTTTTTCTCTCAGAAATCTGACTAAGACATTTAGATTTTATTAGTAGATGGTATAATTATGTATGATTAAACTAGAGGAATTAATGGAAAGCTCAAAATTCACGTCTAATAATGCCTCTTGGATTGATATTTGCCTGCATTATGCCTTTGACTTCACAGTACACTACACAATAAAACGCATACCCAAATGCATCAACAAGAGTTCCATTGCAGAGAAAGTGATTTTAAAACAATGTAAAGTTGACCCCTAATAGTGCAGTTTTCGGTAGTTCACCCCAATGTTAAGGTCATCGGTTGCAAAGCGATCAATGTGATGAGTACAACAATGTTCCGACTACATCATGTGCTCAACTCCTACGAAGTCCCCTCGTAATTTCACCAAAGATCAGTCAAAGAAAGTCGCTTTTATTATCGGCATTACCAGAGATGTGAGGCGGACTAGTTCCATCCTTGGGGTATGAGGTAGGCCCATGCCACCAGGGTGGAGCATGGGAGACTAAAAGGGTCCATGTCGCCAGATGTACAGATAAAGTCAAAAAAATCTATTACAGGTTTATTTGGCACATGGATTACACAACATTGTGACAATCTCATGTATCACTCACCATGTGAAGAGGTCTACTGAAAGTACTTTAATGAGTTGGTGCGAGGCCAGACCAAAAATAACCTGTGGAGACGGACATTTATCAACTGTCTCTTTCACATAGAATGACTTAATTGCAAAGTACAGTGCGAAACCAGGTGAAATACAAGATTTTTCTACAAAAGCACATCAAAAGACAAAAGGGAAGATAAAGCGTTTACTGTGAGGCTGTCGATAGACAATATTTCAACCAAGTTTCAAAAGATAACCAAAATACACCTTAACTATTGTACTCCTGTGTGCATGGAATAGCACTTCAAAAGTATGTGAAATTATGCGCAAATGCTATTCACCATTACTTAAAACAAACGAAGCTTCATTTTTGATTTTGAAATTTAAGTTTCCAGACCAATGACGGCTCAAGGCATGTGTTACTGTTCAGTCAGATTTCATTCTCCATCTAAGTAGGTTATTTTTTACACCCTCAAGTATGTCCCAAACAAGAAGATCCCACTGAAAATGTACCTTGAAAGTGTGATGAAAACGAAACGCATCATCTTACCTCACAAAACATATTTCTACCTGCGTACATTAGCTTTATGTATCCTCTCAGCTGTTGCTCGCCTTCTCCCTGTGTACTGGAACGACATTTGTTGATCACTCGGACCTTGTCATCCCTCCACTATTTGGTGGCATAGATCTCCGCTCATACCAACTAAGCCATAAGTGTCTCGGTTCATCTCTGCGCTTTAGCAAACCTCACAGCTAGAAAAGTAAGTATTTTGTGATGCAATTAAGAAACCCACACCAAAAGAAAGATAACAAGCCTGAATGCTGCACCGAATCGCCATAACAGAAAGACACCAATTACAGATAACTAAATTTGCGGAGGCTTGTGACGGAAGGGCGTTAACTCTTGGCAACTGTTTCACTACCAAAGTCTGAGAAAGGACCACCAATGCTGCAGGATCTAGTCTTAAGGAATAAAAAAAATACTCTTAATGAAATGTTGCAATCACACTATGAGTCTCAAGTGGTTTGTCATGGCACCTTAAGTGGTGGTGCGGTAGCTAGCCGCGGTGATTATCTGCAACTGAGGTGGAGGTGTAGGTGGGTAGGGCGGCAGTTTGGAGTTGACAAGCTTGTGTCACATTTAAAAGAAGGACGATTAATAGTAATGGCGATTACTTCTGCCGTTATTACACTTTTATTAGAAAACCACACGAAGTTTTTTGGCTACCTTAAATGACCATTAAGCAAGGGCAAGCTGTCCTCCTCCACCAAGTTGCTTTTAGGCCAAATTTTGCCCCAAAACGATGGAGATGCGGACTACGCTAGCGATAATTTATCTTTCAGCCTTGAGCAATGCATTTCCCTTATGTATTTGTTGACTATTTGGACATTGTCAAGCCTTCTCCATTCGGTGGCACAGATCCCTGCTCGTACCGACTACTCTTCTGACGTTTCGGCTCTCTTGTGTGCATTCTCCCTAGGCAGTGAAATTCTATCTCGATACAGTTCCCAGATACCTAGAAGGTGTAGTGGATAATACTTAATGAGAGAAAATAACAAAACGGCAGAATCTTTAAAGCACTGTGGACTAAATAGGCCACTTAAATCTCCCACAGTTAACTCACGGCATTAGTAGCTACGCTACTAATCTCCCTCTATCCTTCAGTAAGTCAGTGGTAAAGCTACTTACAAGCTTTAGAAGCAACTTAAAAGGGGTAAATTGGCATAGGCTAAAATGTTAGCACTGCGAATGCCATCTGACCCCCAACTGGTGCGATCATTTGCATATGCATGTGAGCATGCGCGTGGTTCTTGTTGTTGTCCTTGTTACCATTCATTTTGGAATGCCCACAAATTTTTTCTCTCACAGTCACAGTATGGCTGTCAACATTGCAGTGGCGAGCTGCCATTATTTATCACATACTCACCACGGCGGACCAAATTTCCACTGTGATAGCTTGATTGATGTATTTCTCTGGACTTGGTCAGCTATAATAATGCCGAAGAATACTAACAAATCGGTGGCCGAAACTTGGAATTTAGTGCCATCATGGTCAGTCTTAATAACTTTTGAATTCTCTCCAAAAGGGCAGAATTCCATTACTTACTGCCCTTGCTACAAAGGCTTGCTGTCCAAAGATCCAGCTTTTATATTTATGACCAAAAACTACTAACTGGTTACTCATTGTGTCACCTATGTTACTTCTGAAGACTCTTCAAAACAGTATTTGGAAGCTGTTACCATCCGAGGCTAGCAGTGTAGGTGATATGGGCCTATCTTCATGCCACCACCTTTACGGGGTGAGGGGACGAATCGCGGGTGGCTAAAAGGCAAGGGTAGCAAAATGTACAATTAAGGCAAGTAATGGGTTCGGTTCTTCAAAAAGTACTGTACAGTTAGAAACCGTTGACTCCCTGATTTCCTCCTTAATTAAACTAGAGCAACGTCATAGATTAACTTTGAGGCTACTGAAATAGTGCTTTCTTTGAGGTCTATAACAACCTAGAAGATAAACAAAAACCTTAAACATCCTCCTACTTATGGCTTAATGAAAGTTTAAAATATGGAGAGTAACTTAGGGAGAGCCCTGAATGTATTCATTCGGTTCAATTTTCTATATTGTTATTGAATAATGGCGGCTCTGAGAGGTATTTGGTTCCTTAAAAGGACAACTAAGAGCGATTGTGAGGTAGATCACCTGAAATCAGCGAACATCCACTTCTGTCACGTGATGAGCTATGGCAGGTGACAATAACAATAACAATAGTAGGCTGGTATCTGTGCACCCTGCTATGCAAGTGGCTTTATCATAGGTGACAATAAATGTTAGGAGACTGTTTGGCGTAGCCTGAAGCCACCAGCTGTGCCAATCCGCCAGGGATAAAGTAATTAAGCCAAAAGTTAAAACTGGAGCAACTCGACTCTTCCCAAAATTCATAATAGCCAAACCGGTATGAGAGAGCTATGCATAGTGTACGGAAAGACTGGGAGCCTAAAATTCCGGCCGGAAACCATGCAACCATATTAGAAGTACAAACTACAGAGGCTTAAAACCCCTTCGAGTAAAAAATCATCAAATCATTACAGAGTCCCCCTCTTTTAAGGTACTACTCCGGTGTGCCTGGCCGTCCTTGCGTAGCAGGACCAAAGTTGGAGGGCGAATTTTGTTAGAGGTGAGTCCGTTCAAAGATAGCAATAAAGCCTAGACTATCTTCCTTGACAAACATGTTCCGGATATCTCTCACTCGTCGTAGTGATATTTGTCGACAAGGGGCTTGAAGATAAGAGGTACCATGCTTCCGCACTGTGTTCTTTTTCGGTCGGAGGAATGGAGATTTATTGCTTTGCCAGTAACATAAAGAAAGTGGGATTGTTGTCCCTTTGGATAGAGTTCGCTTACCGCTACCACCGACTCAACAATCTCAGTCTTTTCATATGTCATAATAAACCATACCAGGGTGGAAAATTTATTAACTCCCCATCACGCTGGAACATGGGCAGAAAGCCACTTCTCTGGGTGGAGCTGCCATCTGCAGAGACTGAGTTGTACGGGCAGTTAAGTACATAATTAAGTGACTACTCAATCACTACATCCCTAGAGGTAGCTCGGACGGCGTTCACTGCCAGTAAATCATTTGGATATCGTTTATACGACCGGTTTCCCTATAATAATAGTATTTTTGGCATATTTGTAGCTACCAAGTAGAATGTACAGAACTCTAAGTAATGCTTGATGGTAATTAAAAGGTGTCTTGGACCTTTCCTGAAAGAGATGGACTGTAACAGATTCTAATTGACCCTGATCTTTTATGATGACATTCGATCATTAATGGTAACGAAGAAAGCCCTCTAGGTGGAGGCTAGTAACTCCCTTCTGATTTTAACCATAAAGCTTTCAATCTCGAAAATAGCTATATTTGGCGGTTTGGACGACAAAAGTGGGAATTTGCTAAATAGAAAATGAAAAAATTGGACGGTCTATCTCTACCCCTTGCCTGCTCTGTTACACCGTCTAGCTTCCCACCCCATTGTTTTTGAATCATAAATCTTGTAGTATTTTTAGGAATAACTCAGACTATACGTAGGGATGTCAGGTTGATTTGAGTAGTCATCAATTACCTAACTTGCTGTCAATGGTGAGGCTGTAAAAATCCATTAAGAACTTATTCCATTTCATTATCGTCCTTTTTTATGCAATTTTTCCTGTTAATCTTCCTGCATTTATTACAGGAGCTTTCTGTAGGCTGATTAAACAATAGGGAAGGGTAGTCGAGGGTTATTAATGGATGAGTGGAATGAGTCTACGTACATCCATGTGCAGTTTCGAAGATTAGGGCAGTGGTGATAAAAAATATTTGCCACTTGGGGAGAGAGGAGAGGGGAGAGGATTGGATAGCCACAAAGTAGAAAAGTGAATCTAGTGTCTAAAAACGGGTTTAATGGGTTCAAGTGACATTGACACTGACAGCGGGAAGGCACATGATTGTCTCAACAACTGATGCAGGTCTCCTCCTCCTCCTC
>NW_020170479.1:281371-299248 GCF_000524195.1 Echinococcus granulosus
TCTTGTGGCCATTTATGCAGTGGTATCACACTGACTTAGACGGATACTCAATATATTTGCTGATGCGACAAGTCATTTATCAGAAGCAACCTGCCAAAAAATCTTATGTCTTTACTGTGGGGGCGGAAAGGTTGAGACTGCAAGGGTCTTTGGCCTGTGTCTCCGTGATTTACTTGTCACTGTGTAATCCCACTGCATCCAGCTGTTCTTGCTCCCATCAACATCGCCAACAGATATGTCGTTGTCATGAGAAATTACTAGCGGTAGTTTTATCAGTCAATCCAAAGTAGAAGCTTTTATTTTGACAACACAATGTGAAGATCTGTTTATTCTAAACATACCAGATAATTGTCAATCGCGTGTCTAGAGGTTTTGAAGACACCATAAAATCGATAGAGGTATTCACTGGAAAGTGCTCGATACCATTTGTTTCTCTTACGCAAGAACGAAAATTGTTTAATTTAGCATTGAATTAAAACAAGTTACCTTTTAACTTCTTAAAAAATCAAGGGCAAAATTGGAGGTATTCCTAATAATCACACAAGAGTCAGCTTTAGAGACCGAGAAAAAAGATGCTTTACCCCAATTAAAATATCATTTTGTCATAATATAGTGTTTCAAATAAGTGAAGTTTGCTACCTGGCTTTTAACTGCAGCCAGTTCGCATTGCTGTTGCATGAACACCTGCATTCAGCCAACCTCAAGGCTTTGGATTATGGAATACTATCACCGCGGTTACATGAGACCTTCTTTGAAGAAAGGATACATTTTATCCGCACCATTTGTGTCACCACAAAGGCATGTTTCAAAACTTCGCGTACTTTTTGTGGCGCTTCTAGCAGAGCAGGTTGCAAGGCTCCTATCCATTACTAATTTACTATTCTTGTTGCTTATTTTTGATCTGTTTTAAGTTGAAACTGCAGGAGCCGAAGTGAAGATACTAGTAAACTATAGATCTCCTGTTTGAATGAATTCCGAAGTTTCACTATCGTCACCTTTGAAACTATTTAAAAACCTTAAATTTAGTTTAAGATTTACGAAATTACGGGTCGACTCGAATCCAAACACCGATTGTTCACACAGCCCAAAATTACCTTATTTAATATGAAACTTTCGGTTTCATGAAACCCTTCGGAATCTGAGCCTGCTGCCTTAAAGAGGCACCATTGTCCCTATTTCCAGTGCAGTTTTTATCTGCACTTGGCGAGAGATCATAAACCACCATAAATTGGATCTAGTTATATCAGAATGTAGTTGCTATTCCTTTGCAAGAATCTGAAAAATAAAGGCCCTGTTTGCCTTCGGTTTAATAGCGTCTAATTCGTTGAATGCTCTTATGAAGTCTCACATATTCCCATAATTGACGACACCTTAGGCATTCGATACTTGACTAACTGGCTATTTAAACTCACGGAATCCTCAGACTCCGTAGTCTGAAACCCCGATTTGGTGGCATGGTCCTCCCACCTTGCCTACAACCTTCTAATCCTCGCAAATTTCCCTTCAAACTGCTATGCCTTATCGCTTCAGAGCAGGCTCAGGGTGATGAGGTAAGACTTCCTCCATTATGGTGCAAACATCAAACAGTGAAAATTTTTCCACTGTTCTTTGCCAAGTTGTACAATGAAGTCAAAATTAATGATATTTTTAATGAAGGAAATTACACGAGAAATGTTTTGACTTATTTCCGAGGTCTGTTTTATGCTAGTTCTTCCACTCCATTCACCAAAGCCAATTTTTAACATTGTTTTGAACACATTAAGATGGGACTAAATAGGCTACAATAAAAACTGATTAAACCGCCTTAATTTTACCTTTATTTACCAGCCATTAAAACTTTTTTTGCTTTTGATTGCGTAATTGTCTAATGCGAAAAAGAGGCGATAACAGTGACCCCTTTGAAATTTTGTAAAAGGTCATTTTTTTTTAACTACGGAGGGTGAGAACAAAGGTAAAGATTGGACTGGGACAGTGTCTCCCTTTCTCCCTCCCATCTCCTTCTAAATGAAGCGCAAATCTTCTTGCGGCTAAGATTTGCGGTATGGCTTAAGAGGTATTGCACTTTACTGCTCTACAAGAATATAACTTCTTCCAGACTGAATGACCAGTCTCGGCTCTTTCTGAAGGTGGCAAAGGTTTGTTTGCACAACTCCGAGTTGAATGGAGTGGATGGATCTTAACCAAAATTATTATTTGCCGTTCAGCAAGTGAAGAATTCACAGTGAACAAATAGAGCCAAAGTCTGTCAAAGAGAAGGCCTTTGGAGATGAAGTGCTACGTGGCTGACAAACTGTTGCATGCCAAAAGCCCATTCTCACCAAAAGTCAGTCATTCAGCACATTGCCTGCAAAAGGCGTACTTTTAAAAGGTGTGTGTGAAAGTAGTGAAGGAGAAGAAAAATGAGAAATCGATGGTCCTTGAAGCCTCTGTCATGTGTCTAATATTAAATGAATTAATATGGGATTCCTGTAACTTGACAATGGCAACACGCTATTCTCTCTTCTTCTTGATCATCAATGGGTTCCAAGCACTAATAGATCCATGATCATTAATGGGAAAATCCTTCTAAAAGTGGTACAGCATCTAAATGTAGGTTATTTTTACCACCATCCTACTAACATAACTTCTCCGATTGCCGCGCTTCAGCTTTGGAACCGGATGAGACTAGATTTACCTAGCTGTCAAGTTCAAATCTCCTCTGTCAGATTCAGCCCACCTTTTAGGAGATGAGGAATCAAAACAAGAGTGGAGAACTGTATAAGTTGCTTATTTGAGCAGTTGGAAGCATTTAATAAGCCCTCAAAAACTACATTTATTCATTTTAGAGGATTGTACCAAAACTTTTTCATTCACCTGTTAATGAAATCTAGTAAATAACCATACACGAATAGCTATAGAGACTCATAATTTAAGTATATGATGTATTTTTAGTAAAAATTCCCAAAGCGGAATACCCTTTCATGCAATATTTATAAACAAAATTGATGGAAATACGGCAATTGCTCTGCATAAAAAAATGCCACGCAACATTGGTCCATGAGCCGTATGGCCTTTTGACCTTGCCCTTAATGTGAGTTTCTGTGTGGACTGTGCTTACCAAACCATACAGGAACAATCTTATAGATGCTAAAATTTCTGGGCACAGTATTTTTGCTACCCAATTCATCATCAAGGTCTCCAGTATCTGTCTAAACCTGACCCATCGAAAGCGGCCAGTCCAGCTAGTCATCAACTGGGCGAAATGTTGTTTATCTCCTCTTTCACTTTTGACAGATGCCAAAGCATAGGGACACTGGAGATACTGCATTATGCGTTTCGATTTAACCAGACGGAAGTCGCTAAATCTCACCGAAATTTTTGGTGAGGAAATCTACGTGTTTACCTTAAAGAATTCTTTCTTTTATCAAGACAATTTCGAATAAGTTCAGTCAAATATAACTTTATCTTAAAGTGATGACTTTCATCCTAAATGATTGGGAAATCTGCCAATCATATTCCACTTATAGGGCATAATACCCTTTGGCCATTGAGGGGTTTAAATAAATGGGAACATTGTAGCGTGATTAATGTTACTTTTATGTGACTAAATCGGCCAATTTTAACTCTTCATTCGTTCACACTTGCAAGACATTAATCGTCCATTTTTCATTAGAGGGCTAATTAAAAGAGGCGTTTAAAGTTCTGCAATAATTACTTAAACAATCTCACCAATTAGGTCAGATTTGCAGAACATTCACTTCATTTACCTAACAGGGTTAGCAAAATTTTAGGGTAATCTTGACAATCTTTTACATATACGAACATTAGTATCAGTGTTTGTGACTACTTTAAACTTAAAAATGAATCTACTTTGTCGGAAATCTGCAACACTAATGAGAGGCCGAAAATAAATGAATGAAGCGTCGATTCTTTAAAGACTTTTGTATTATTTATTTAATGATCCAATAGGTTATGATACTAAAAATTGATTTGATTAGTTACTACTGAACTAGAGTAAAATACTTCACCTTTTAAATTAGAATCTTGATTTAAGGGCTCTTGTAACCATGGTACTACCACATCTCGTTGTCACTCCTCGCTCCTCTTAAGGAGGTTGCCAAGATCGCAATTAAGGGAGGGGAAGAGAAAGTGGCTGCAGTGTGGATATGCTGGAGCAGTCAACTATCGAATGTATAGGAGAGGACTGTTTGAGAGTATCCAAGCTATTAGACTAAGATACATGAGTGGAGGATATGCAACTCTTGGAGTGGAGATAATATCAAGGCATGGTGGATAGGTGGGGTGATTACCTCAAAACTTCACGATTTACAACATGTGCGTGACTCACCAATGCAATTTTGGAAATTGTCAATGCTCTCGCGCTGTCACAATACAGTTTTTGTCACGAACGCAATCAGGGACGTTTTGGCAACAGTAGAGAAGTAGATTTGACTCGGATTTGGTACTCCAAAAGCAATGAGGTAGCTCTTTGACAGTTACCACATTGTCTCAGCTTGTCGGGTTGCAAGTGAAAGTGATTTGTTTGGAAGCATTATGTCAGCCACAAAAGTAGGAATTTAAGAATAAGTGTCATGATAAATTTTTTTGACTTGGGTTTGGACTAATGAAATGAAGTCAGGTAAAACCTCACTGCCACGGGGTCCTGATGAACGGATGGATAGAGGAATGGATGGATGAATAGATGCGGGATAATATATTCAAAAAGCATAATTTAAATCCTCTTATCATCTACTTGGTTTTTTCGAGACACTGAGTTAATGAGTGTCTGGATTGACTACCATAGGTTTCATCGGTTGCTTTATTTGCAAAAGGAGTAACGCTCATCATGACCAGAAAGTTGCCTTTCCTCTTTGACCTTTCTTTTGGTACCTTCTTGTAAATCATTCCGCTTCAAAGGACAATAGGTAAAATTAACTCAACATTACGAATTGCATTTGGCCTAGTTACAAATAATAAGTGGCGGTTACTATTTAGGCAACCAAATAAGCTGTGACAAAATATTATTGGCTTTAATTGAGTTTCCGCAGTTTTTATTTCCCTTCCATCACTCCAGTAAGGCTTGCTGTCTTCAGAAGTGACTCGGGTGCCCAAAGATAATAGAATAAAAAAAAAACAAACAAAACAAACAAAACGAGTGGTCATTTTATAGGAGGTTTAAAAAGAAAGGTCTCACTTTTGTCACGTCGGTTACTACTAGATGCTGCTTCCAGCTCTTCTGAAGAGACCTCTTTCCGTAGTTGGGATTTCGAAGGAAATAAAGAAAACATAACTCCTTTTCTTTGATTTAAAGAGGTGTAATGAAAATCCGACATCCGAGTTTAACCCCATGAAGACCCCGATAAAAGTAGTTTAAAAGTGTAGAGGGAATACCGGTAGATGTGGGTTGAAAGGGCCTTCAAGACCAAATATCAAACGAAAATAAGGTCATTTCTTCAATATGTGGGTTATTAATTTACCAAAAGGCTTGAATAAACGGGATCCGTTAAAATCCTGCTTCATTTCTCATTAAATTTATTCATTGATGGGTATTCCCTGGCAAAATAAAGGACAACGGTCTGCTCTATCTGTACTGCCAAGTCATCACTGCGAATTCACAATTGTCACAACAGTCACTGATAAATGTTTTCTCTAATCATCAAAGTCACTAGCACAGAGAAAAGCTGGGGATTGAGGGGAGGAGGAGGAGGAGGCGTACACTCTACGAAATTCCCATCGTAAATCACACATACATACAGCACGTCGTTTTTACACGTGGGAGAAAAGGTTGCGATAGTAGTGGCGTAGGATCCCAAGATCTCCTTCTGTTGGCCTTCCTCCTTTACCCTTGGTTCCCCACAGTGGATTCTGTTTACAAACTTTCATCAACTGTGAGAATGATTTACAACTGCAAACACAATACATCCGGAAGCTGACTCGCTTAAACATGCTATTTTACTCACTTCCCACTTCCTACAATTGTTTGGCATGAGACCCATCAAAAAAACCCAAGGGAACCCTGTAGCAGAATGACATTCGTTTGGATTACAAACTCCCTACTTTACAGGTTTTCGCGATTAGACTTCGACCATTCCAGGAGTAAAATTAATGATCATTTCTAAGTGAGGGATCAAGCATTTTAGACGAGTCTCAATTTTTTACCAACTTTTACAATCTGTCAGCCCTCAGAACGATTATTTGTGCTTAATTCTATCCCACTATACCAAGATCACATAGAACTATACTAACGGTACAAAAAACGGTCCCCACCATCGAACCATTTTTAGCCCTCACTCACCATTAAGCGGAGGTGTAATGCATTTGTCAGCAGTAGTTAAGTAGAATTGCATCCAACAGTACGTGGGTTCCATCAAAGGCAGATTCTGGAGAAGTTTAAAGAACTTGAAAATTATGATACTATTTACAGGGGAAATTTAATAAAAATGGGTCCTAAAATTGCTAGAAAATTTTGCAAGTATTTAATTAAGTATGATGGAGGCAAAGAAGGGGGTGAGGACTTTTAAGTTCTTTGTGGATGCTTGTGGAGAAGTGGAAGGAGGACTCAAGTAAAACATAGATTCCGTGAAGCACAGGTACCACAAGTGATAAATGCAGGTTGGAATGCAGTAATTTCTCTCACTCCTGATTACTTTACAGGAGAAACTACATTTGAACATCTTCCTAAGTGCAAGTTTTGTGTAATTGAAGTAAACAATATCGAAAGATGATTTACCACAGCATTTGGGTGTGGAACAACTCTCCAGCTACTATCACAGGCGCTGTGTCATTCGAGAACAGATCCATTATGTAAAACCTAGAGTCGAAAGAAATTCTTCTTTATTACTTCCTCATGGAAGATACCAGAATGACTAAGAAGTACAAATGACATGCGTGAAGAAGGGGACTGGAAGTAACGAAGCACCGGTCTCTTTAAACACACTCTTAATGAGTTTCTTGAATCCTTAAACCTCTTGTTTACTGACTTGAGAAGTAGATTACAGTCCTCCTGCCTTCCCCGTATCCTCTATCAACAAAAAAATAAATGACATGTCCTCCACTCATTGAAGGCACTCACGGAATTTATACAGTTATTTGACCTCGGAAGACCTCGCTTCCTTTTCTTCAATCCTTCAAGCCTGTCGATTCTTCCGTCTAAGGATATAAGTACATTTAAACAAATGTTGACAAGTTTTTATGTTCACATAGTTCGTGGAGATGCAGATATATCACTTGTTTTGATTGTGACTTATTCAATGACAATTTAAGTTAAGTTCATGAGCTCGAAATATTGTACAACTTTAGACTTCATTTTAGCCTTGCTGTGCATTAGTTCTTCTTCTCCTTCTTTCCACCTGTCGAAACTGTCAGTGGAAGTATTTCTGTGCTTTGTGTTGTGTTTGTGATGTGATTACTCGGTGTACTAGAGACAGGCAATGGGCGTCTGGTGCGTTTGTTGCTGAATAAATCCAAAATACTTTCCTCCACAGCTACAAATCATACTGCCATGCAAATGCCTTTGGACAGAAAATGTCGCTGATTGTAATAAAACTATTTCAGCGGCTAAGTGATTGTGTTTATGCATGTATAGGAGAGAGCCATCTATCTCCAGAAAGTTGTATCAAGGGCAAAGGAAGTTAGAAATTAGCTATGCAGCCCTTATTCAACGTGGTTTGGAAGTTGACTATGGCTATGGCATTAGTGTAAACTTTTTATTCTTCTGTTGGTCCTCGTTCACCAGGAATTTGACTTGAACTAATAAGTGCATGCTTGAATTAATGCTACAAACGGCTTCCAACTGTTTCCTTTTTGAAAGGTTAATTCGAAGCTAAGGATGTGGACTTTAGCAGGAATGTACTTTGAAAGGTGGTTTAATGAAGCATTTATTAGACAAAATTCAATATTCAGTTCAGCAGAAACTGGAAACTTTTTTAAAGAAGAAAAATAAGAAGAAGATGATGATGAGGAAGAGGAGGAGGAGGAGGAGGAGGAGGAGAAGATTGACTCCGGACTATAAAGTCAAGGAAGCCGAATATATTGAGCCCATGTGACCCTCCTTTTCAGGTGTCCAAATGAGGAAAGGGGCAATGGCGGATTGACGCTGAAGTAGGGATATGCATCTCAGAGCCATCGCTTCCGTTGTGTAAGGATACGAGAGGACAGTGGCGGCGAAATGGCAGTTGTAATGATCCCTTGTTAACTATCTATTTACGTTCTATTCACTTGTCCACTCATTTACACAGCACATTATCTGTGAGCAGTCCGTCAACATGCTTGTTTATTCGTACCAACAATTATGAGCCAATACACCCATGGGAGGATAGAATGTTCATATGCCTACCTAGTTCAAAATTGAAGTCAGTTAGTGAGAGAGGACGGAAGACCTCGTCCCAAATGCACCTGCGTTAAAGCCTAGAAACGAAAGGGGGGCAGTTAAGACTGTGGCCCGGTGTTTACCCACAGCCTACACAGCCCTCATTTGCATGAAGTAAACATCCGCAAGGTTCAGCACAGCACAATGTGGCTAAACAAACAAGACCAATGGAGAGAGGAAAGTGAGATTTAATAATAATCAGCAGAACTATGAACTGCAAATTACTCAATCGAATTTCAGAGTACATGGTGAAGAACAAAGCCTTACAGTGATCATTTTGAGGGTGGATGAGCCAAATTACGTTCCGCCTTGGTGCCAATTTGCTAGTCCACAGGGTGGTCAAGTGCCCTTTTCCTGATAGTCCATTTTAAATGCAAAGGATGTCACGAAAGCAATAGTGCTCCTTAACTGACAACCAGAAAATAGGAAATGACAACCACAATTTCTTACCTCTAACAATTTGGTTAATTGAGATTAACATCGAGTGAAGGCACCACTAAAATCGCGTTGCAACTCAGTATGTGAACCAAGATGACTCAATGCCGCCTCCCGAACTAACATCGGAGGATGGACATTCCATTGTGATACAATCACGATTAAAGGGATTGATAGCAAACGTGTTGGAAGGTGATTGTTGATTAAATCTTCTCAATATCCAATTTTCGAGTTCACTCTTCAGATTTCAGATATCATCGAGCTCATTTGCACCGTGAAAGGTATGAGAGATCTATCTATCTACCGACCGACCATCTTACCTACCTATCTACCTTTAACAAAAGTAGACAAATTCGTTTTAGTGGGAACGGACGTCACTGGATATTTATAAATAGATATTACGCCACAAGGTGACGCTAATATTTTAAGTATTGACAGTAAATGCGTGAGTGCGTGGGTAGATGAACAAGTGGCTATTTTCAAACTTTTAAAAATTTGCTGATCATGAGAGACATCACGCACCCTAGTGCTTTAAAAACTATGCTTTTACTATCTGATTTAATATTAATCGACAGTCTTTCTAAGACTGCTAGTTAACATTTAAATAGCTTTCAAATTCCTTTCCCACAGCACAGATCTACAGACCGAAGTAGATAAAAAGCATTTGTCTACCTGATCTGAGGAGCTTAGTTCTAATCGTTTCTTTAGAATACGAGAGAAAATAAATTTAATTCCAGACGACGCCTCATATCTCATTTGGTACAGACGGATCACCTCTTTTTTGGCTTAGAGTATGTGGAGCTGATTAAAAATGATAAATTGGGTGGTCGTACTGGTGAATCATGGTCTACAAAGCTCTTAAATGACCTGTCTACCTTACACAGAGCTTCGCCTTAGCGTTGTGTAGAAAATAAAATTTAACGAGATTTTTTAAAATATGGTTTTGAGCATCGGAATTACGCAGTTCACGCCTGATCTCACCCTCGTAATTAGCTAACGATGAGCGTAAAAGATTACCTCAATTCAAAAAAAGGAGGGAAGATGAGGCCTCACCTCACAAATTTCACCAATTTACCCAAGTTTTCTCTCTTTCAGGACTGTTTTCACCAATACTTCCGATGAATTACCACTGATTGTACAGAATCCGACCAACAACTTTAGCGTCAGTTCATGCGCAGTGCAAGTGGTGGATTCAGCTGTTTATGCTAAATTTGCTTTCCTAGCTCAAGAAGACAAAGTAGGCAAAGACTTCGTTCTGCAATTCTTTACCCAAAATTCCACTTCGGTGCCTTGCTCTGTGTTTAAGGAGACGCCTCATTTTTACATATCACTTCCTCTTTTAATGTCTTGGGGGATAATTCTGGTACTGGGTGAGTAAAAAAACACTTCAAAAGAAAAACGGAACTCCGATTGCCTACCTGGATGTTATGGATAATAGCCATACGGAAAAGACATCCGTTACAGATAGCTGAATTTGCAGAGGCTTGCAGCAGAATAGCTATTAAAAGCGTATCTAATCATGGCACCTGCCTCAATTCAAAGTTTAGCGTAACAATCAGTGGTGAAGCGAGTTTAATCGAGTCATTTTAAGTCGTCCTAAAGAACAACTGTATATAAGCGACAAACGATGCCAACAAATTTTGGCAAGCATGATGTTAGTAAATTTAAATTAATTAAATTAAATTTAAGCAAAGGAGGGATAATATCAAAATGAGGAGGAGCTATGTAATTCTTTGAACAAACTTCTGGGGCAGCTTTGACGAATAGCCATTGGCATTTGGAATGCACCGGTCATAGGACCTCGTTTATTTCTTAAGCAGGACTTAGTAAACAAATTGCACCAATGCGGTTTCCTCTGTTTACCTACATTAAGCTAACCAATCTCTCAGTCAGTAATAAAACTACACCCATATTCATTGGTAGTACAGCAACCGTGCTATAGTGTAACATTTTTGGCATTCAACTGATGTTGTGAGGACAAAAGGAATTAAGAAAATGATCTTTAGGATATAAGTTTGGTTCCCTCGGACCTCACCTAAACATTTAAGCTACTGGATTACTAGAATCAAATATAAAAGTGCAAAATTACATGAGAGATTTTCCGTCATTCAAGCCTTATTTACAGAGGAATTTTTACTTGCTTTTATTATTTGCAATATATCACAGCCTATCTAAATCAAAGGCTAGGTGCTGACCTGAGTGCTGACTTTATCGATTTTTGGCGCCAATGGAAATTCACTTTATTCGACTGCGGATCTGCTAATAACACAACCGAATGCGCGTTCTATTGCGAGGATCTGTGGCGTATAAATAATTACCTCTTACCTAACCCCAACCCCACACTTTATTGAATTGTGAGGACACTTAAAAACCGTCTCAACACGTAGCAAGGGCATGGCGATTCTCGGTTCGTCACGTGACCGCCATTGCAGCCGAATGACGAAATGTTGGCTGTTTTACTGCCGTGAGCAAGGACTATTAGTAGAAAAGAAAATAAATACTTTCCTAGTTTCTAGTCACTTTGGTTTCATACCGCTTGTAAGGCATTTTAAGTCATTTAACAATTTTTCCGGGACAGTATAATGGAGTGCATTACATTGCTTCTGCTAATTTTTAAGGCACTATTCGGCATGAGAGTCTGAATTTACCTTTATTTGTATAATAAAGAAGAGCTAGAAGAAATCTAGGGTAAGCAGGACTACCCACCATTGATGTAGGCTGAAAAGGCCTTCAACAATAATTACTACTTAGTGACCTTATAAAAGTGCTCTTCAAAATCGTCTTGTCACACCCTTCCCCATACTTACTGATCACATCGGCGAAAAATTCACACCGCATAGAGTGGCTTAACATTTGGACGTTGAACCTGTGTTGGATCGAAGTTCAAAGGTCGGGTGTTCTCCTTCCAGACGGCAAATGCGTGATGTTCAAGGTCCAAAATAACTGAGAAGAAGCTTGAAAACAAGTGAGAAAGTGAAAAAATTCTTTCCACTTTCTAAAAATAGGTAAATTGAAGTCGTGATATATTGAATGAATGTTGTGCCATGGAACAGACAATACAGACGGCTCACAATGCCAACCAATCACAATGAGCAAAGGCTCTGTGAACCGGTAGATAATTTGGCAGCTTTCTCTTTTAAGGGGAGAGGGGGTTCCTGGCTTTGGGAAACAGCTTCTTGGATGAAGTGAAGCCAAACTAGTTTGAAATACTACATCAACTACCAATAATACCTAGATCATTGAATTACTAAGATTTAAGGGGTCTGCTTCGATTAGTTGCTTCACTGCTGTTTCTTGTTCAAGATAACAGCAAAAGTGGGTCTGGATCAGGCACTTTAGGCTTAGCAACTTACTATGAACATTTTCATCAATTGCTCAGTTTTTGTTGGGGCTCATTCCACAGGGCAACTCTTACACGACCTCAAAAATAATCAAAAGCTTCCAAATTTATTCCCTCTATTTCAAATAAGGCCTTCCATTTCTAGAGTAGCTCAAAGTACGTCAAATTTTTCTTACTTTGGTCCTTGGCATCAACAACAAATCTCCTTATGAATGTGAAGGCAGCTAAATGACCTTGACAGCACAATCAATCCAGACAGTTGTGTTCGCCCATAGGCCAACGAATTATCAAGGTCATTGTGCGTTTGAGCCATTAAGCTTACCCTGGAGATTTTCGTGTTTCTGCATAAATCACAAATTGGTTACTGCACAAATTTTAATAGATTTGTTTGGAAATTTAATTGTTATTAAAAAACGCTTTCACGCTTAATAGAGGCGATGCATTTAAGTACAGAGGAACTTATACAAGTCATAAAGTGGCAATCTAAACCGTGTTTTATCCCTAAACTTTTCGTCCCAAATGAAGTCGACTTAGATCTCATCCGGATAAAGTCAGGTCTAAACACTTCTAAAAATGTCTCTTAAATGTATGATTGACACCATACTGGTTATCCATGGACTATTGTCTGCTGGAGAGAAAAAACTTCTCCAATTTACTTAACCGAAAAGTGCTTCCTTAGTTAGCATGTAATGGCTTTTTAGAGTGGCATCACTAGAGACTCCATTTTTATATCTTGGCATTGCAGTCTTTTACATTCCATTACATTGGTCAAAAAATTGGGTACTCATCATAGAGGGGCGATTACAAGATAGAAGAGCTGCAGATTATGGCTGATGAATCCATCATTTCCTTCAATGGACTATATGCCTTGGTAAGATGGTAGGAATATTAATTTCATCTCAGAAGTCGTTTACAGACAGATGAAAATGGAAAGCTTGTCATTTTCACCACTCCCTTCCCCTCACATTGCTATTTTTATTACCTCTAAGCCATATGTCTCTATGATTCTCCTTCGGATGTCACTTAGAGGAGGCTTCTCTACCCTGCATAGTAGAGGTTTTAGTATTAGGTTGATGCAGATGAAAGGATGAAGATCAAGAGAAGGGACCAAACGCAACCGAAGTGGAGCCTTAACTAGGAATAGTAAAAGCAATAAAAACGAATGAATGTTGAGTTCAACGTGGACTGAAATCAAACTTCACTCGGTTTTGTGTTGTGAATGGGAAGAGGGATATAGAATGAGTTAGTGTGGTTTTGCGGACACAAACTCATAAATTGTACAAATTTCGATACTCACACGAGGTGTGCCTGTGTGTATGTGTGTGTGTCAAGGAGCGTCTTTGTTGTTCCCGCCAGTGTTATTGCCAGTGCGGGTGTGCCAAATGTAAGACAACAACTGTCTGTCTACCTGCTTGTAGTTGTCGATAGGGGTCATGTAATACTTAAACCCCTACTCTTTAAGTACCACCGATTAAACACCTAGTTTCGGTTTCGCAGGCAACAAAGGCTCTACCTTGGTACTCCTACCGGGCGGTAAGGCTTCCAGGCAGTCCACAAGAGATCTCCACAGTAGGGTGCTGGCCAATGCTCCACATCTTTGATACCAGACCAAATTTAGACTATTCAAAAGCTAACTACCTCATAAGAAGGAATACATTGCAAGACGATACCAAACACTGTCAATGTGAGCGTGGTGTTGTAGTTCAAGTGTGGAATACACGTGATATGTGGCGTGGGGGCAGATGGGACAGAATTGTCATGTAAACATTGGGTGCATTCAATATCCAAGTCCCTGCCCCACTCACTGTATCACAACAACAAAAGCCCCAAATCACTGCTTGTATATGAGTGGAGCAAAGTGTTATATCCACTCCTCAGTTCCGGTCTCATCGCATCACTTTACACCACACTACACTACACCGCGCTGCAATTAGCTACCCACTATTGTGCCACAACTGAAGGTGTATGAAGCAATACGTCAGTTAGCGAAATACGACACGGTTTAAATAACCCCTCTGTTGCAAGTCCTCACCGATTCTCCCCCTCACACCAGATGTCTTCACTACATGACACTTGGGTGTGCTACACAACCAACGACGGGAGAGATTGTCATTCTCACACAGTGGGTACGACAGCGCCACCACAAATATGCCATTGCAGTGTTCGAGTTGCCTCCGAACATGCGAGAAGAGAGAGAGCAGTGAGGAAGTAGGTCCAATAGCAAAGTGTGGAACACAACAGACCTCCATGCATGTGGATTTGTCGTTGAATAGAGACGAGGTGCGTGTAGTAACACAGTGACACACACAGTGACACTGCAACACAGCAACACATTTGAAACATGGGTTATCCACCCACACCCCATCCCAATTACAAGTACCCAAAAATAGAAACCAATTAGGTGGTCAAAGTACCTGCACCTCCTCACTCAACACTAACGCTTATTTCGTTACCATGTCAAACTACACGCTAATCTACACCGTCTCATCAAGGTGAACTGATTTAGATGCCTGACAATGAGATGAATTGATGACCACCCGCAAACCACAAGTGCTTTCGTGTACACCACCTCTGTGCACAGTCGGTGTATGTTTGTTGAGAGGTTCCACTGACATTCACCTCCAACACACGAGTCGTGAGGGAGACGTAGTGGCCACATCGGTGAGGAGGTGAAGTGTTTCGTTTCGGTGCCTTCATTCACATGCAAACTCCGTCATCTAGCCATCACGCTTCCCATCAGATGTCTTCATCCACTAACCTACACAAGCACGAATGCGAACCTATTCAATCTCCACTATTTCAGGTGGGTTGGTAAACTGACTAACACACTGAACTACAGCTATCCTCCTGCCGCGTGCATGTTACTAGACTTCCAGACCCTCCCAACACTCATACTAAAACCAACTCCACCCTCCCAATCTAACGATTAACTTCAGTCTCCTCTCGTCTTTTCTCGTCTCGTCTCATCCCGTCACATCTCGTCACGTCACGTCTCGTACTCCCTTCTTACAGCGCCGTCAGTCGACATGTGTATTCCCAACTGCCATAATGCAGCCTCCACCTCCAGCAAGGCGGCTGTGCAGATTCAGTTGAAAACAATCAAGCATGAACACAAGCAGCAACACTCCCTGCCTCATACACAATGTGTGCAAACGATGCCAGACACTTGAAATAAACATCCCCATTTAGAAGACCTCCATGGTCATCCACACAGTCTGCATATAGGCAGATGCATTGATTCTGCTGCTACAACCCTGTAAGAACAAGGCTGTGGTGAAGGCATGTGGCTTGTTGTGTGACATGGATCCTGTTGCTTGTTTGTGGCACTAACATTCGTCGTCGGTGCTAAAGCAAAATCAAGGGCATGTTTTCATCTCTCCAACTTCAAAGGCAACAGTCACTACCGCGACTACGTTATGCGCTCTGCCCATAAACACACAGATCCGACGAAGTCGGAATCAGCATGTGTCAGTGCCAGTGTCAGTGCCAATGCCAGTGCCAGTTCCAGTTTCAACAGCAGTCAGCATGCTCTCATAACTATGGCATGTTTCATGCTCGTGATGTGGTGTCCTTTGAATAATCAGCACAACAACCAACTCCACCACATCGTTGATCATGTGAGTAAGAAGTTCACTTTCTCCATGTGATGGTAAAACAACGACTTGCAGTACTGCTACAACATCTCTCACCACTTGCAGCTTCAGTTGGAAACACAGTGGAGGAGAAATTACTTGCCAAGTGATCAATTACGACAAAGCTATCGCGCTGAAATGTCAATTATGTGGATGATGTCTTGACATCGTTTTCTTACAACTGGTCAAACGTGCCTCTCCACACACCAAACCCATGAACATAGGTGATCCAAGATGGAATCACAAACTTACATTGCAGTTGACTGATACGATAAACCAGTGGATTTAGAAGTAATGACAGAGGCAAGGAGAGAAATGATTGCTCCAAGACCGAAGTAACGGATTCGCCACCAGTGGGTGTCTCGGAGGCAAATAACTTGACTACCACAGTGGGCTGTGCATTCAGGTGCTCTCTTCTTCTAACGTGACCCTCACTCGCCACCACGCTACCACACCACCATTAACACTGTAGTACACATCCATCTACAGTGACTGCGACAGCAATAGCAACAGCGACAACTGCTGTCGCTACAGCTACTACAAAGTGCGATAATGTCGCTTGCAGATCAACAACCTCGCACATCTCTACTACATTGATGTTCTCGGCTTAATTAACCTGTTCGTGTGACACAGATACAGGTGGGTGTAACGTGTTGAACTGCTTATCATGAACCGACATGACGCAGCAATACACGTCTTGCACTTCTCACGTCGGCTCCGTTGCCAATATTGCGGTGTCGCATGCACGTGGCGTTGGTGGTGAACGTGTTGACCACCAACGTGGTCAGAAAGTGGTGTGGTAGACATTTCCAAACAGCAGAGGAGTCTATCACTGCACTACTCATTGCCAAAGCGTAAACTTCAAACACCCACACACTCCATCCACCCACTCGCTCTACACGATTGAAAGAGGTCAAATGAAGGGCCTGTTCAATGAGACACAACCTACAAAGCTTGTCTCATCAACTCTTGGATCTCAGTCACAATCACCAGGAGAAGATGGCCTTCTTTCTGATTCCACTGCAGCACTGAAAGGGCCTTTCCACTTAGGCTTAAAGACAGACGCAGCGTGATACTACTTGACACTGGCGCCTCATTAATCATAAGAGAACTGATTTTGAAAAGGGTGGGTTGGTAGGTTGCTGCAACAGCTTTCACTGTTCCACAATATTCCAAAACTACTCTTACAATTACAGCGCCCTTTTTCTGACAAGCAGCTCACTTACAATATATGCATATAGCGAACAAAATTTTGGTGTGGTTTTCGCACACTCACCGCAATGTCATGCTGCTCTAGCTTAACTAGCACAGATGTGCACCAGTTTTGCAGGAAGGGACATGCCTTGCCTCTGGCCTCTCCAATCGTATCTTGATTCCGCATTTCCTTCAGTGTAGGCTCAACCTGATGAGAATGATTCAAACTTGGCTGCTCGATGATTTCAGTTCCACTCGTTTCCGAGGTTGGAACAGACGCTTCCTGTCAAACTTGCCGAATAACATTTGGAGATGATGTCGGCAGAATGTGGTAGCAGGACGTACCTCTTAAAAGCGGCCCAAACAGTTTGATTGTGTTGGTGATGGATTCCCCAAACTTGGGTGCTGCATCATTCCGTGGAACACCCTCGTTGTTGGTAATGAAGAGTGGTGAATATTGTGCTGACATTGTCGCACTTGAAGACCTCCACATTTGTGTCAATGCATGCAACCTCAATGAATGCAATTTCCCATGTTAGTGATGCGACATCTCGTCTGCTCCTACATCAGTTGAAGCAGTCGTTGTGAACTCCATCCACACGCATCAACCGATAATACGCAATATGCTAGCAATACTATTAACAACCTACACTCGACCACTTTCGGCGTCACAAAATGTGCTGACAAAGACTTGTTTGCTGCCTGACTAACTAACTTGCGATGAAAACCACTTTTACAATGCAACATTATGAGGACTGACTTATCATTGCTCAATTGCAAACTACTTGCTCCCAACCCAATCCCACATTGGTAAGTAATGCACCATTTCATAATAAACCATACCATCATGAAGTGTCCAATTGATGAGGGCCAAACAATGGTCACGTCTGAAGTTATACAGGGTAAACTGCATCCCATTTGACATCAGG